>NC_077227.1:6065322-6085322 GCF_027887165.1 Monodelphis domestica | reverse complement strand
GAATAGATGATCATTAGGGCACCTCCCAGCCCCAAATCTCTCATTCTGGGATGCTAAAGAGATGGCTGGAGATGAGCCAAGAAGCAAGACTCCTGTGATGTAACTGGAACAACCCTCTGGCTGGCTGGCAGGATTGGTAAGCAAATCCAACCTTCTGGACCTCAATTCTCTGTCCTGAGGCAGGTGGTTGAGCCAGGAGTCCGGGTGGGTGCTGAGGTTCCTACTGAGAATCTTAGCACTTGGCATAGCACCTGGCACATAGTAGGCTTTATACAAAGGCGTATTCCCTTTATATACAAACCTCCCCTCTCCCCATCCCCTTGGTGAATCACCTGAGTGTCGAGGGGCTCACGCTGCCCTTTCCATCTCCTGCTCTGCTCAACCCCCCTGGTGTTCTCCCTGCAATTCTGCTTCGGCTTCTTCCTTGATTCATTAGATTGTAACCTCTTTAAGGGCCAGTTCTGCATTGCTTTTTTTATTGTATCTCCAGAGCTTAGTATAGTGCCTGGCGCATAGTTGGTGCTTAATAAATAGTTATCAAAGTGAAAAGAAATGACTTTGCCAAGACTCATCCAAGCTGAATATTTCAAATTCAATAACTGAACTTCTCCTTAGACTGAGGTCAGCCTGTACTCCCCTATATCACCCACCCTACCTTTCAACCCAGATCTAGAGAAAGGTAAATTCCAGCTAGGTGGATGAATTGCCAGTCTTAGAGTCAGAAAGATCTGAGTATGAGTCTGTCCCCAGCCACTTATTAGCTGTGTGACTCTGGGAAAGCCACTTGTCTATTTGCCTCAGTTTCCTCATCTGTAAAATGAACTGGAGCAAGCCACTCAAGTGTCTTTGCCAAGAAAATCCCAAATGGGGCCATGAAGAGTTGGACACAATTAAACATTAACAACAAATTCCTGGTAATTTAAAAGGGGAAGAACATTAAACAAAGAATGTATGTGAAATGCTTCGGGTGTTGTACAATGTTCTTTCCCTGGGAGGCAGCAGGCATAGAGCTCTGACTCATTCAAGCAATTAGACTTTGATGAACATTTAGAAGGTCTGGATGGCACGATCTTGGAGCATTCTTCTTTATGACACTCTTCTGGTCAAGGGTTCATGCAGTACTATATCCTGCCCAACCCAATGTCTCCACCACTGGAGGCAACATCTTGTATTCTCTTAATGGGTGCGTTCTCTACCTCTACATTGAACTTTAGTCACCACTCCTATCTTCTCCCTTCCCCAAGCCACAAAGATTCTTAATTCCATCAGAATATGGGATTATTTTTTATGATTAGGTTTGTGCTAATAAGCCTCAGAGAGAGAAAGGGGAGTCAAAGTGGGATAACTGGCTTAAATTTTGCCTAGGTCAATGCCATAATGTCCATTCTCTTTAGGCTGCTCTAGAGTTGGATGAGTTATTGGAAGATTACATCCCATCATTCCAAATATTACCTTCTGCTTGGGCAACTTGAAGTTAAAGGTATCATGTCACTAACAATAATCTATAGAACACACTCTTCCAGGTAGTTACCCTGATTCTACTCGAATATCTCTGATCACTGGGAGCTCACCACTTCCCAAGTCGGGGATAACTCAAATTATGAAAAAGTTTGTGTACACACACACACACACACACACACATATACACACACCAAGACTTAATTTGCTTCTTGTAACTCCTACTTATTGAATGCTGTGGGTAAGTTCACTTCTCTTGGCAGTATAATTTTCTGGAATGTCCACATAGACGATGAAGTTGACGTAAACATTGCCAGAGCCAGCTCATGTTGGTTGGGGAGGCTCCCAAGGAGAGTGTAGGAGAGATGAGCTATTAGACTGCCTGCCAAAGCAAAGGTCTACAGAGCCCACTGTTGTAAGCCTGTGAAACCTGGACCATCTACCAGTACCATGTCAGGAAACTGAATGGCTTCCATCTGAATTGTCTCAGGAAGATTCTGAAGCTCCCCTGGCAAGACGAGGTCCTGGACACTGAGGTCCTTCCTCAAGCTGAACTGCCAAGCATTCAGACTGTACTGCGGAGGCCACGATTCCAATGGACTGGCCACGTTGTTTGAACACCAAATGCACATTTCCCTAAAAGATTATTTTATGGAGAACTCATCAAAGGCAGAATGTTCACATGGAGTCAGAAGTAAGGATACAAGGACACTCTCAAGGTCTCTCTGAAGAACTCTGATATTGACTGTGAGACATGGGAGGAACTGGCGCAGGACCTTCCTGCGTGGTGCGCCCACGCCAAAGAAGGTGCTGTGCTCCATGAGCAAAGCAGAATTGTGGCAGTTCCAAAGGCATGGAAGCCATGCGATTTTTGATACACCTCCATCCCAAATTTTCCCACAGGCTACTTGTCCCCAACCTGTGGCCTAGCTTTCCGGGCTCATATTGCTCTGATCTGTCACCGTTGGACACACTGAAGGTTGACCCCAACATGGTGGTCATTTTGGTCTTCTTTGAGTATGAAGGACAACAACCCTCAAAAACAATCACTCCTAGAACATAGAATCTGATTGTTTCCAGGCCTCAAATGTCACCTAGTCCAACACCTGTACAAACAGTTGTACCAATTCTTTTATATCACAAGGATGACAAGGACAAATCTCTTTCTGGCCCCAGGGATTCCCTTTCCACGAATACCACTCTGAATCTCAACCCCTCCCTCTCCCTCACCCCATCTCATATGTAATCACCCAGATAATGTGATATAAGGCAAATAGCATGGAGAATGATTCCCTAATAACCCAACATGCAAATGCTTCTTTCTAGAGATCTGCGTAGTCCTTCTTGGAAGGAAGTTGGCCATGGGACTTGAGGATCAAGGATCCAATCTCCTGTTACTAAATTATATGGAGTTCTTTTCATGAAATGATCAAGAACCATTGAATTGAAAAAAATCTTGTGTACTCCAGTGCCCAAGTTCAAATCCTGCCTCAGACAATTAGTTGTGCCATCATGGGCCCATCATTTCATCTCTGCCTGCCTCAGTTTTTTCATCTGTGAAATGGGCATCATTACAGAACCTACCCTCCCTGGTGGCTGGAAGAAGAAGATGAGGTAGTATTTGCAAAGTGCTTTCCGACCCTTAAAGTGCTCTATAACTGAGTTATTGTATTTATAGCCTTGTTGTCATTATGTTTTCACTCATCTTTTGTGTCCAGAGTTAAAGGGAAGAATGTGCTCAAACTGCTGTTCCTGAGTCATTCTATGGTGGCTGACGCACATTTTCTTGAGATTGTCTCAGTTCTGTGACTCCCCTTAGGTTCTTTTTGGGTTGCCAAGAGCTTGCACGTCATGTCTCCCCTCCTCACTGCTCTTTATTGGAGGGGCCGAGTCCTGAACTTTGTTTAACCTTTTGAACAGAAATAACTTGGTGCTATCCCTACCCATGTACCGATCGGCTCCTCCGAGTTATTAATAACAGCTTATAAATATCTCTGAATTTCTGTCCTGGGTACGAGCGATCCAAGCAGACGTGGTCCAAAAGTCCTGACGCCTGCCTGTCATAGCCCCAGGTCACCCCAGTGTTCCATTTTCATGTAGCTCTTCCATTGGTCAGCTTCTGGTGATTGATGTTATTTTAAGAGCCACATTATCTTTATGATGAACTCAACGGTCTCTGTCTTTGGTTTCCCCAGAACTCTCCGATGAATACCATCTGGTCTCAGTAATTTATTACAATTTAATTTCTCATTGTGTTTCATCACCTCTTCTTTGGGATGTGTCTATCAGTGATAAAGCCCTCTCCCCTCTTATCTCTGCCATTTGGGCATCAATCCAGTGAGTGTAGACCCCCTTCTTAGCCAGGCTCAATCCCACAGTGATTGGTGATGACCCAGTCCATCAGTCACCCACCCCCCAGTCTTGACATCTAAAGTGGACCCTCACCTTTCTCCATAACAGGATCGTGACCATTCATGTAGACGTGCCAACGACTCTGAAGCCTCAAGAGCCCTGCCTCGAGGAGGAGTTCACGCTTTCCTCGCATTCTTCCTTTCTCCTCCAAAGTTCTCCTCTGCCATGAGGCGGAAGTAAGAAGGTCTTCTCCAGGGCCACGATGGGGTCTGATGGGGCTCGTACTTGTGGCTGCTCCACTGCCCTCCCCTCAGTAAGCCTTTCCTCAATCCCTTCGGAGGGTGCCCTCCTCTTAGGGAGTCACGGGAGTTCCGTGTGAACTTGCCTTGCAATGTGCATGTTGGATCCTACAGAAGAAGTAAGGTCCTTGCGGGCAAAAAATTTACTTGTAAGACATTCCGCCCAGTGCCTGCCCCAGGAAATGCCAGAGGAACATTCTTTGGAGTGGGTTATTATTTCGGCTTCTGCAGTGACAGAATGTAACACTGTTCTTGACTCACAAAGGAGACTAACTAAGTGATTTGTGGTGGAGAGTTATTTCAAAGGACTTACCTAGAAAGCAGAGAGAGCCTCGTTACCCCATCGGTTGGTCGAAGACTCCACCATGACACTCAGACCTCTTTTTTTTTGTCAGTATAAGGAAGGTCTACACACACCGAAGTTTGAATTCTGGCCATATCATTTAGGGGATGGAAACGAGTCTGATTTTGTTCTTTTTCTTCATGTAAAAATGAGTTGATGAGCTTTTATTAAGCACCTACTATGTGCTAGGCATTGTACTAAATTCCGGGACAATTACAAATGATAATTCCAACAAATGAAAGAAAGACCGTCCCTACCCTCAACGAGTTCACACTGTAATCGAGGAAGACAACACACAAAAGATGGCGGAAAGAGGGTACTGCATTGGGGGTTGATATCAGTTATGTCATGTGAGTATTTCAGGGACTATAATACAGGTTCCACATGGAGGGGAAGAAGAGGGGGGCAAGAAATGTGAGGAAAACAGCCCTTCTTAGCCATCCCTCCATCACAAGCTTATCCTCCCAGCAGAATCCATCTTCTCCGCACAAGGGAGCTGACTCACCCCTTGCCAGCTGAGTCCCTTTGACCACCACATGTGCCAGGGCAACCTTGATGGGCGAAAACAGACGCTGCCTTCATCTCTTTGGAGGATTCACCTTCACCAAAACAGAAGGACCCGTACGTGATTTAATTGTCCAACTCCTTCTGCACCCACATGTGCACAACAGTGCTGGGCATTTACTTGCACTTAATTCCTCTGAGCCTCACAACAGCTTTGGGCAGTTAGTACTAGAGGTGGCATTTCTCTTGCCTTAAACTGAAGAAACTGAGGCCGATGGAGGTTACGTGACTCACTCATAGTTGTAGAGCAGTATCAGATCTGAGGGGATGTGGAAGAGTATCTTGGAGTCAAGAGGAGTTCTCTGTCTACCTCTGAACTAACAAGGTCAATTTCTTAGGAATGTCACAGCCTTAGTTTCTTTATCTGTGAAATGGGTCAATAAAAATATCAACTTCACAAAGTTCTATGGATAAAATGAGATAATGTGTGTGTAAATATTAGTTATTTTTGGAGATATTTGAAGGTTAGAAGCAGCTGGATGGCAAAGTGGTTAGAATTCTGAGTCTGGAGTCAGGAACACTCATTTTCCTGAGTTCAAATCTGTTCTCAGGCATTTATTAGCTGTGTGACCCTGGGCAAGTCACTTAACCCTGTTTGTGTCAGTTTCCTCATCTGTAAAATAAGGTAGAGAAAGAAACGACAAATAACTCCAATATCTTTGCCAATAAAATCCTCAAAAGTGTCACAAAGAGTCAAACACAATTTAAAAAAATGTCCTGATGTCTGGGGTTATGCAGAAATAGTTTCCAGAGACTGATTTTCAGATAAGTTTTTTTTTTGTATTTATTGATTCAAGCATCACCTTAAATATAACTTATTATGGTTAGCATGCTGTTTTTATATTATATTTTAATAAATAAAATGTTTTAATAATATATAATAAAATGCTTTATTATATAGATTTATCATATATTATATTTTATTATATATATATACATATATATACATAAACCCACACCTTATAATATCGCAGATGTGAAGTGAAAAAGGAACAAAGAGCTCATCTTCTCCAAACCCCTCATTAGATGACTGGGGAAACTGAGGGCCCCGCCATTTTAATGGACTTTCCCAAGGACACTCAGATTGCAAATGGCAAAGAAGAGAGTAAAATCTATAGCTTCTGAATCTCAGATGAAATGTTTTCCTTAAAAGGCTTTTGAGATAAAATAATAATAATAAATAATCATCATTTCTTTGACCTGGTAACTGCCCAATTACAAAGATATGGTGATATCATGGAAGAGAAGCCTGGATCTGGAATTTGATTTCCTGGGTTCAGTTCCTGACTCTCATACCTACCCACACGACTCTGGGAAAGTCAGTTTCTCAGCCTGGGCCTCAGTTTCCTTAGCTGTCAAATGAAGGGGTTGGACCAAAAAACTGCTGAGATTCTTTGGGGCTCTAGATCTATGATGCCGCTTCTATTATCCTCATTTTGCTTGATTTTTCAGGGCTTTGCATAGTGAAGCTACAAATACTTGAGAGCAGATATAAAGGAGGATTTCTGGTGGCAAAGCCTGCCTTGGTGAAGGCTTTTCCTCCAATGTTCCCACCATTGCTTTTCTCTGGTTGTGCTTATTATCACGGGGAAAATTATATCTGTTTCTACACATGATATATATATATGTATATATGCACGTATACACATATAGATACATACACAAACATACATATACACACATGTCCAGTAAAACGATGAGTATACTCTATATATCCATATATGTGTGTGTACGTTTTCTGTCTCTCTGTCTGCCTCCGTCTCTCGGTGTCTCTACTTTTATGCACCCAGGGGTCTTTTTCATAGCCTTTTCTAGCCCGAGTGACCTTGAATGGTCCACGAGAAAGCAGGGGGAGTGAGGGGAGCAAGGGCTCGAGGTAGTGTGAGGTAGGAGTAGCATCGAGCTATGGGGACGTCCTTCTTCTCATTTTCTCTCTCCTGCCTCTTCCTCCTAGAAGAGTAGAAGGAGTCCTGGGTAGGACATTCTGGATTGACTTAGAGGGGCCAGAATGGGAGAGCCAGGACGAGGAGCCTGGCCTGAACCCGAGGGGCTGAGGTTTCACAGCCTTCTGTCTTCATCCTGATAGCCTAGCTCAGGCACTGGCAGCCTCCCCCTCTTCTGATTGCCAGAGAAAGCAGCACCGAGGCAATAATCAGTGAACCCAGCTGCCACCAGGGCCCTAGGCAAAATGGCAAAGTGGCCATACTCTTTTCCTGATTCCCCCTGAGTGGCCTGGCTTCCTGCCACCACTTTGCCGTGACTCTATCCCCACAGCTGGGGTCATTTAACCCTAGCCTGCAGATTCAGCATCATCTCTGGTTTCAAGATCAATCAGTGCCCTAGGAAATAGAGGGGAATCCGAGCATTGAAAGATTTAAAGGCCTTAGAATTCGTATGTATCCACCTTCCCCCATCGTGTTCAACTTGACGAATAAAGGATCCAGAGTAGCAAGGCTGAGAAGAGAACCCAGGTCTTCTAGCTCTTAATCTAGCAATCATTCCACTACACCACACTGCCCTTTCCTGTTTGGAGGTGAGACGAGAGAACCTTCCAAGCCACTTCATCTTGGACGTATGAAGACATGCCTTGATGTAGCCAGCCTTTCTATCCTTCAGACACTAACCATCTTTTGCCCTGTAGACAGAAACATCCCACTAACTTCTTACCCTTCAGTTCCTTCCTTCTGTCCCAGGAGCCCAGTGCCTTCGTGTTGCTGTCTGGCATTCAGAATTGCTCAGCCTATGAGGATACATCCTTCTAGAAGCAACCCATCTCCCTAATTATCCTTCCATCATCCTTCTTGTCTGACTTGACTATATAGCTCAAGCATCAATAGCTTCTCCCACAGAGACTATAGATGTTGTCTTTGTATCTTTAAGAGGCAGGTCGGTTTTTGAGTTACAGTTTAACTCTCTTTCTTTAAGGATTCTGTGAGGAGACAGTTTAACTGTACATCTGGAGAGACTGTTAACTGATAACTGAAGAGAAGACAGAGACGAAATATTAAGATAATGTATCTCCAGAAAGAAAAAAAAAGGAAAAATTTCAGGTGAAGAACATGAAAGGAAATTCTTGAGAGAATAATTGGATTGGTATCCAGAGAGAACTGAATGGTGGGACCATGTTTCCAGATCTGAAGAGGTCAGTTCTTGTAATGGTACTCAAAGGTGATTTTGTCTCTGCTCTTTCTTATCGATGATACAGTTCATACAAAAAAGAAGGAAAGAAAAAATTGTCTTCATTACAGTATGAATACAGTGTTGATAAATTGTTCGGATAGTAACCTTGACATTTATTTAGGTCTAGGAGACTAAGGATTTTCATGTGGAATAGAGGTTTTTAACCTGGGTTCCAAGAACTTCTATATGGATACAAAGAGAAACTAAAAAGGTATGTGGGGGTAGGGGTGGAGGTGGGGGGGATGAGGAGGAGAAGGTACTCAAAGTCTGGGCACAATGGAAAAGTCCAGAAGAGTGTAGCCTAGTGGAAAATATAGAGATGGCTGTTCTCAGGGCTCTCCTTAAATGGAAGTCCTTCATCCTCATTAAGAGACTAGTACCTATGGGACAGAGGGTTCATCCAAGACGATCTTCCAGAAGTTTCTGGAGCCTCATGAAGAAGTCTACAGGCATGCATGCTGGCAAGAAATGAATAGAAACATCAAATATCAAAATAAAGCTTAGACTGTGTTGGAACAGGATGATGATAAGGAAAATGTCAAGGGACACGAATAGGCAGTTTTCACGAGGAAATCAAAACTATCATGAAAAAGTATTCTAAATCCCTCTTGATTATAGAAATGCAAATTAAAACAACTCTCAGGTACCACCTGACACGTAGCAGATTGTCCAATATGGCAGCAAAGGAAAATGACAAATGTTGGAGGGGATGAGGCAAAATAGGGACACTAATACACTGCTGGTGGAGTTGTGAATTGGTCCAACCATTCTGAAGGGCAATTTGGAGCCATGTACAAAGGGATTTAAATGAGTGCATACTCTTTGACCCAGCCATACCACTTCTGGGTTTGTAGCCCAAAGCAATAATAAGGGAAAAGACTTGTACAAAAAGCCATGCTCTTTGCGGTAGCAAAGAATTGGAAAATGAGGGGATGCCCTTTGATTGGCTGAACAAATTGTGGTATCTGATGGGGATGGAATGCCATTATGTGAAAAGGAATAATGAACTGGAGGGATTCCATATGAACTGGAATGACCTTCAGGAATTGATGCAGAGTGAAAGGAGCAGAACCAGGAGAACATTGTACACAGAGACTGATACACTGTGGTACAATTGAAGGTGATGGACTTCTCTACTAGCAGCCATGCAATAATAAAGGACAATTCTGAGGGACTTAGGAGAAAGATGCTCTTCACATGCAAAGAAAGAACTGTGAGAGTAGAAACACAGAACAAAGACATTTCCTTGATCACATGGTTTGATGGGGAGATGATTGGGGATGTAGACTCTAAATGATCTCTCTAGTACAAATATTAATAATATGGAAATAGGTCTTGATCAATGACACATGTAAAAGCCAGTTGAACTGCATGTTGGTTACAGGAGGGGGGTGGGAGGAGGGGAGGGGAAAGAACATGAATTCTGTAACCATGGAAAAATATTCTAAACTAATTAATTAAATTAAAAAAGGAAAACAAATGAATTTAAGATATGGCTTAAAAAAATTGCTCACAATATAACTCAGATCTGTCTTCCCAGCCTTATTTCATCTTAGTCCCCTTGAAGCACTAAGTTCTTATTTGGTGAGACCCTCTTATTTCTCTTGGGATCCAGGATGATGTTCCTTCACTCTCAACTACCTTCCCACGAGTATCCCTGCCCCCAGCAACTTCTGGCTTTGAGAATAGGAAGGAAGGAGAGTCCCATGGCTCTGAGAAATGGACTTAGAGTTTGGGCCATGTTTTTTTTTCCCTTTACTTCCAGGTACAAGGGCTGTAGTTGCTGGAGCTGGTAATAGAAGTCACAGAGATACTGAAGGATGGATTCTAGACCTGATGTTGCAACTAACCCATATAGAGAAGCCCTAAGAAGCCATGGTTCGGGGATTTGATCCCAAGGAATACTAGGGCTTTGGGATATATAGGACTGATGTTTTATATAGACTGAGTTAAGTGGTGAATCTAGTCTTCTTTCCTTCCTTCCTTCCTTCCTTCCTTCCTTCCTTCCTTCCTTCCTTCCTTCCTTCCTTCCTTCCTTCCTTCCTTCCTTCCTTCCTTCCTTCCTTCCTTCCTTCCTTCCTTCCTTCCTTCCTTCCTTCCTTCCTTCCTTCCTTCCTTCTTTCCTTCCTTCCTTCCTTCCTTCCTTCCTTCCTTCTTTCCCTAGATACTGCTAGTGTAGGGTAGGACTGTATAGGGGGGAGGGGTTATACATTGGAACTCTAATCCAATCAATATTCCCTTTCTAACATTGTTTATAAAAAGGCTATGGCCACCAAGCACCATTTGGTGGTTCCAATTCCTCCATGCCCACCCCATGAATTCCCAGGTCCAAACTGGTCACCCAGGCCACTTGGAGTTCTCTCCCTGAGTGGAACGTTAACTTCTTGAAGACAGAAGCTGTCTTGCATCTATATTTTCATCCCTGATGCTTAGCACAATGTATGCAGTTGCCACCCTTTTTAATTTGCTCACTCTCCCTAATTCATTCATTCACTCGTTCATTGATTCAATACAGCTATTATGTTCCCGTTCAATATATCGCTTTGTGTTTCCTGGTCTGTGCACATTCTCCCAGCAGCACACACCTTCCTGAGGGCAGGGATTGTTTTTGTTTCTTTGTTTTGGGTTCTCAGATTATTAGCACAGCACCTAATGGCAATCCAAAATGTTGGTTCACTGAGAAACTGGAAATTTCAAATTAACCTTTCGGTGGGTGCACATTAGCATTCCACGAGAGTGCCCTGTGGAGTCAACAGAATTTCAACTGGTCCAACGATGGGAAGAGATGTTAGCGGGTGGGGTGGGGTGGGGTGGGGGGGTTCCGATTGCTCTTTATCTTGTTCGGCATTTCTTTCCCACCAGCCAGCCTCAAAGACCACCAATTACAACCATAGTTATTTTACTAGGACGCGACTGCCAGGAATCCATGCTGTTTGGAGTCCATCACCACCCAGGTAGCCGTGGAACCCTTTGAAAGTGGCTCTCGGCTGCCACTGGACGCAGGAAAAATCAGGACTCATCACTGGGGAAGGAAGCATGAAAGAGAACATTCTGCAGACCTTGAATGGAAGCTTCAGGAATGCAGATGCATGTGTCACAGCTAAAGACAGAATTCTGGCTCCTGGTCACAGCAGGGAAAAACAATTTGCACATTCATGAATTATGGTTCATTTTACACTTCTGTTCTCAAGGCTAATCATTTGTTTAAGTAAGTCCTTTGTCTTGATTAGAGCTTTTAGCAAATGTAAGTGTTTAGTGAGCCCGGCTCCCTGTTGTGAAAATGCAAGACTTATGAAATTTAAACACACTCCTGGAAATAGAAACCCGCCTGTATTTATCAATGGCCGTAACCCAGGCAGAATCTTTTATTTAAACAATTAACTTTGGGAATAGATGTGCAAACAAGCCCAGTTCATAAAGTTATTCATGTCCTTCCCTGCTGTGGACATTATCTTCCATGTTTTTAAATGGCGAGGAAGGTCCTTGGAGATGGGAATCGGGACTGGCCTGGGGATTTCACGGGCATCACAAACTTCCAGGTGAGGAAATTCCTTTGGCTGAAGCAGGTTTGCCTCCGTCCGTCCGTCTGCGAGTTTCTGGGATTTGTCCAGTTGGAGACAGGCCTTGAGTGCAGGTGGGCCCAGTGTTGAGGCCGTCCCTCCATCTACGGTTCCATCAACCTCTGGAGGATTCTTCCTATCATGAATGGCGATGGGGTGACTGGCAAGTCGGGGGGAATTTTCTGACTGTGGATATTGAATATCATTTGTTATAGTCCCCGAATGGCCCATTTCCCCTTCCTAAGCTAAACTCTATGAATTGCTCTAAATGCAGAAAGCTGCCCCCCCCCCCAGGGTTGATCCTAGCAGGTTTGGGATGGGAGGGGATGGTTCGGGGGGTGCACTGGATGCAGTGATCGGCCTGGAGTCAAGAAATTCAGCTTCCTGAATTTCACTGAGTCTCAGACACTTACCAGCTGTGTGGCCCTGGGCAAGCCACTTGTCTATTTGCCTCAGTTTTCTCATCTGTAAAACAAACTAGAGAAGGAAATGGCAAACCACTCCAGTATCCCTGCCAAGAAAACCCAAAGGGGTTCACAAAGGGTCAGACGAGACTATTTGAGCACACATCGTGGGTGGGGATGGGCCAGGTTTGGTGTTTCACGGCCATGTCCTTGCTTCAGAGACCCGAGGACTGCCTCATGCTTGGGCCAGTTGATGGGGCTGTTGAAATATTATTTTCCCTCCAAATAATGACCTCAAAATTTCGACAATGGAATGTGGTTTTTTCTGCTATAACTATTAGGCAAATGAGACTAATTTAAAAGGTTATCCCCCCCCCTTTTTTTTCATTGATTTGACCTAGAAGAGAACTGTCAGGGAATTTTGCTGCCAGAAAACTAGCTCAGGGTCTAGGAAAACCAGAGGGTTTGAGCCAAACAATAGACTGTTTTTTTTTTTAATTGAAAGAGGAAAAATCCCCAAATTGAAGGATTTTGCTTTCTATCCTGGAGGGATACAGTGTGTTGTGGTAGAATAAACATGAGACAAAATAGGAAAGCTTCCTTCTAGTCCTGAATCTGGCACTGGCTCTTTGGGTGACTTTGAGTAAGTCATTTTCCCTCTCTGGGTGTCAGGTGCCTTGTCTGTAAAAGGAAAAATGTTCAAGCAAAAATTAAAAAAAATATATTTCTAAGGTGCCTCCTGGACCCAAATTCCATGTAATATCCTACAAAGTGACTTGCCTCGTGGGGCCTCCTTTTCTTCCTTTGTGAAATGAAGGGGTTCAGAGGTGATATCGGAGGTCCAGCTACCTCAGAGAGCTCACATAGGGGTCTGAGACAGGAGCGTGCTCAGGTCCAGGTGCCCCCTGGGAGTTTCAAGGTTCTGCCCTGAGCCTCCCACTAAACCGTCATGGCAGAGGCAAAAGGATAGCCCGACGTGTGCCCACATGGCCCTACCTCCATTAGCTGAATCAGCCGCCCCTTGGATCTGGATCTCACCGCCCCAGTTCGGAATGACAGCTTTATGGTTCAATAAAGCAAATTAATTGATTCAACTCTCCTCACTAGTGTCTAGAAACAAAGGCGGTTTTCTGCATTAATCTAGGAATCACGAGGAGATGGAAACAAAACCCCATTTTCCCACAGAGTCAGATTTTCCATCAGAGCCAAACACAGGCTCTCCCCCCACCAGCCAGAGGCCGCCATCTTTCCCTCTCCTTGTGAGCTGGTTCAGTGGAGCTCAGGAAGGGCAAGAGGCATTTCGGATCACAGCCATCGAATGTGGCTGCTTTGAAAAGAAACCCGATTACTCTCCCCGACCTTGGACAAAAGAAAAGGAAACGAGATGAAAAAGCCCAACTTTCTTTCTTTCTCCTTTTCTTCCTTTCTTCCTTTTTTTCTTTCTGACATGCCCTTCCTCCCCACGATTTACCCTGAGCAAATGGATGGGGTCTTTGGGCCTGTGGAGTTAGAGGAAAGGAAGGAGCATTCTGATGAGTTAAAAGGAGGAGTGATTTAATTGTCTAACTCCTTCTGCGCTCCCGAATATCAGACAGATGGGGAGGATAAGACAAGAAGCTCAATAATTAATTTTCATGTTCCTCACTAGTGGGACCTCTTTAATCCCTGTTCCTGTGATTATAGAGAAAGGTTGGATTCCAAAGTTTCTCTCATTAGCTACGGGTTGTATGAAAATACCTGTATTTTCAAAAGGGAGAGTGACAGGAATGAACAATTCCAGCTATTAAAAAGCGCCTGGTGTCAGGGACTTTTTGGTGAAGAACAAAAACCTCTCTGTCTCCCTCAGATCAATAATGAAACAGATGGTTGTTGGGAGGTTAGAGGTCAAACTTTCCCTGTTGGCTGAAATGCAAGGTTGACTTAAAAGCTTTTCCAAAGTTATTCCAGAGGCAGGCAGGGCATTAGTCTGGGCTCCTAATGGCAAAGCCTGGGCTCCCTGGAATGCCTGGCCTTCCTAGATACAAAGGGCTCAGTGCCTCCAGCCCCCATCTCAGACCAGCCCCCCAGAGGTCCTGTCAGATGGAGAGTGCAAGGAGAAGTTCCCATCTCGGTCAGTCAGTCTCCGAGTTAACCCAAGGCCAAACCTAAGGATGAGATTCAATCCAGATTGAACTCTTACATTCTGGGCTTAAGAGTGGGTGAGTGAATGAATGAAATGAATGGATGGATGGATGGATGGATGGATGAGTGGATGGATGGATGGATGGATGGATGGATGGATGGAAGGAAGGATGAGGGAAAAAGAATTCTGGCACACAATGTGCCAAGCATTATGCTAAGCACTGGATGATGTGAATAGGAGAGACAGAGAGAAAAGGAGGGAGAAAGGAAGGGAGAGAGAGAAACAGAGACAGAGGTGGAGACAGAGACAAAGAGACAGAGACAGAGGGAGAGAGACAGACAGAGAAACAGAAAGGGAGAAAGAAAGGGAGGGAGAGAGAGAAACAGAGACAGAGGTGGAGACAGAGACAAAGAGACAGAGACAGAGGGAGAGAGACAGACAGAGAAACAGAAAGGGAGAAAGAAAGGGAGGGAGAGAGAGAAACAGAGACAGAGGTGGAGACAGAGACAAAGAGACAGAGACAGAGGGAGAGAGACAGACAGAGAAACAGAAAGGGAGAAAGAAAGGGAGGGAGAGAGAGAAACAGAGACAGAGGTAGAGACAGAGACAAAGAGAGAGACAGAGGGAGAGAGAGACAGACAGAGAGACAGGGAGAGACAGACAGAGGGAGAGAGACAGACAGAGAAACAGAAAGGGAGAGAGAAAGGGAGGGAGAGAGAGAAACAGAGACAGAGGTGGAGAGAGAGACAAAGAGACAGAGGGAGAGAGACAGACAGAAACAGAAAGGGAGAGAGAAAGGAAGGGGGAGAGAGAAACAGAGACAGAGGTGGAGACAGAGACAAAGAGACAGAGACAAAGGGAGAGAGATAGAGAGACAGAGAGACAGAGAGAGAGAGGCAGGGAGAGAGAGTCCCTGCTTTCCAGGAAGTACATGCTTTGTCTGAGAGAGACAACATATAAAAGTAAATCCATCTACAAGGCAAATGGTGAAGCTCTGAAGTCCTGAAGTTGCATCAGCTGGTCTGATGACAATGTCAGGGGTCTCCTGGGCTTAAAGACAAGGCTCATGATGAAGCCTGTTGATCCTTCCTCTTAACTGGAAGAAATAGTGAGTCTTATCTCATCCTAGCTATGCAAATAGGCTAGGTTTTCATTATCCCCCTGACCAGAGAAGGGGTTCAAGTGGGAGGGAGTGAAGGGGAAAGGGATGGCTGAAATGCCACGGGCTGTACAAGCTCTTGGGAGGCAGGGTGGGTGCTGCCCATGAGAATGGGTTCCCTTTAGAGCCGTTCTTTCTTACCTATTTGCATCCTGATTAGCCAAACTGGCACCAGCTCCCCAGCACAGGATTCCAAATTGGGAAATGTAATCTTAGCAAGATTGTTCAATCCTTCAAACACCCAAACCTTTTGAGGTAATTTCCTCCAATCCCCATTGTGATCTAATTTCTTATTAAGCCGAATAAAGCAGTTTGGCACAACAATTAATCAGTTTGGGCTCTGTGAGCTGCTGTTGCAGTTCATTTCTTCTCCCTCCCCCTCCTTAAGAAAAGTATTAGAGAAATGCTCTTAGAGCTAAATCCTTGGGTGTTCCAAAGACAAGTACATGCGCACACATTTCTGCCCCCCTTTCCTACCCCCGGCGTGATTCTGTGCTGGCCTCCTGCTTGCTAAAAGTAGAAATTCATGCACACAGGCATGGTAGGATGGAGCCCAGTGTCCAGAGCTGGAACCTGTAATTCTGGGGCCTAGGGGAAGCCGGGCAGTGGCCCTGGGACCGAGGCACTCTTCAAGGCAAGCTTAGTCCCATGGGGTTGAGGGGTAATCAGGTAGATGCTCCAGGACACCATCTTGCAGTCAAGGACTCAAGCCCTGTGGGCAGAGATCCTGGGCCATTTTTAATCCAGGGAGGCGAAGCCAGGGGAGGGATCAGAGTGACATCCAGTCATGGATGATCTCAACGAGGGAATTTTAACAATTTATCCTTGAAGAAAAAAAGGTGAAAAACCCAGTTGTTTCTACCATTTACAAAGTGAGTGCTGTCCGTGGCCTCCACATCTTGGCCTGTTTGAGCAAACCCTCTGAGGCTGAGGCCACGTCGTGGCTAGAGCTGAGAGAGCTTTGCCCTTCTCATTTGTATTTTCTTCCATGATCACAGGCGAGCCAGTTTCATTTGTGGATATTTGATGTCAAAACTGAAATCAGTTCTTGTCTGTATATCTCAAGCCCTACAAGCTTCATAGGCCTCCCACTCCTCGGCCTGGGCCTCTGTTACACGCATGAAGCACCTTGCAATGAGCAGGAGGGGCCCGCAGGAAGAAGATGTGCGGTCTGTGAGGGGGCTGGGGATTTGGCCCAATAGAGATGGAGAGCTCAAGACTTGGCATTTTAATTTACTGAATGTTTTGCATAAACAGCAGAAATTAATCAGATTAATCTGATCAATTAATCAGAGGAAATCCAGTTTTTAAAGGCAACCACACGTCCCTCAACAAGCCAACGACTCCTACCTCATAGCTGAATACCTCTTTGATTCCCCACCTCTTACTGTTGGATGGAGGTTAATAACTGTTCACCAGTGGATCAAAGTCGAATTTACAAATGGCCAGTGATCCAAACGCTTCTTTGCTAGGGTCAAGGAGAGCATTTGGAGGATTACCCCTTGTCGCCAACAATCACCTCTTCAAAATACAAGGTGCCCAACCAATTGGTCATTTCACAAGGTGGGCTGGCATCTCTACCAGGAAGCAGGACCAGGGAGTGGCCATATGGTGAAAGGCAGGGGAAGAAGAAGAAGCCTAAATATGTCCTGTTGCTAAAGTTATCATTTTCCAAATAAGAAAATGAACATTTGAGAAGGGGAAAAATGATGGGGCATAAATCCACAATTTGACCCAATTTTCCAAATGGAAATGACCTATTAAAAAAAAATCCCAGAGAGAATATGAATTAGCCTGGGTCAACAGTCGGGCAAGCAGATAGGGTGCTAGAAATTACCCAGTCTTTTACTATTTGGTAGCATTTTATGCTAATTCCGTTCCCTTCTCTGTGATAAACAAAGCCAGTTGAAAGCAGTGAGCATCACACGCTGATGGGTCCCTGAGCTACAATTTAATACGAATCTCGTAATTCCTTTGTACAACGCCTCCAGTTCATTTAGGAGCGTCACACACTGAAGAGGCTCCAGGACTGAATTACTTGCCCCTCTCAGCAGACGCAGTGTCTTACAAACACAACCATCTAACAGGGTTTGACTGGGAGGACCTCGCATGGACTCAGGGAACATGCCTGTGGTATAGTCAGGGGCCATCTTCTCTGAATGGGTTTCCGAATGTCCAGGTGTACATTGGGATAGGGAAATGGAAAGAATGTAGAGAGTCAAGTCTTGGCTTCCAGTGTCAGGGCTGATAGGATGTGAATTCAGCTGCTCACCCCTTCTAAGACCCAGTTTCCTCATTAGCAAAATGGAGGGAATCACCTCTGCAGCATTCCATCCACAGTATTTTGAGGAGGACCTTCGAGGACCTCAGAAAGAAACATGAGATGATATTATTATAAATGGGTCCTGCAGATGCTGCCATCTTATGGGGCACACCCAGTAGGACCAGCATGTGGTCCTTTTCAGGTGTTCTTTGTGAAGTGCATGTCTCCCCTTCTCATGTATACCTTCTGATAATAGCTATCAATCATAATATTGTTATGATGTTAGTTGAAGCTTCACAGCAATGTTGTGAGGTAGGTGCTATTGTCACCATTTTGCAGGTGAGAAAACTGAGGTTGAGAGAGAGTCAGTGACTTGTCCAGGGTCACACAACTAGTGAGTGTCCAAGGTAGGCTTTAAAATCAGGTAATCCTGTGTGACAGAAGCTGGCACTAAAGAAAAAGTGCCAGATTGAAGAGTGTGTGAAACTGATCACCTCAGTGGGGGAGGGGCCCCAAGGGATTGGAATCTTGAGAAGGAGAAGACTCTGGCTGGTACAGAAGCCGGGCTCTCAGTCTTGAGAAGCTGAAGGGAGAAGGTGGAAAAAGACTTTCTCCTGAGGGTTGCCCACTTTTCCTGCTGGTGATTGGAAATCTTTCCCCCAACATTTCCTAATTGGAAAGACTATTGAAGAGGAAACCTGAGAAAGACATTTTAAATCTTTGTCTTACTTTATCTCAGCTCCTGTTGCCCTGAGTCTGAACTGTGGCCAATGGGCCAAACCCAGGGTGAGTCAACCTGACTTTCTCTCAGGGGGCTCAGGCTGCCAAAGCCTGAGTTCTCCCCAAACTGGAGGAGGGAGGAAAAGAGTTTAGATAGAGACAGGGACCCCCTTTCCCCACTTTCCTCTTCTGTTCTTTCCTTGATAGTTTTTCCTTTGTATTATCCTGATTGAGTTAAGTTGACATTAAATAGTTATCTTTTCCCCAAGCTGTGAATCAAGTGTGAGTGAACAGATCAAGGGGAGACCCTTTGGTCTCAAGTAGTGGAGGGGGGGACAAGAGGGAAAAGAGCGAATCTGGGAGGGCAGCCTTAGCTAAGGAGGGAAGGCAGAAGGGGGAAAATCTTCAAAAACCCCTTCTCTCTCTGAACCAACCCATTAAATCTGGTCTCCCTTGAACCCCACTTTGGAGAAGAGAGTTCTCCACTCTCTTTCCCCTTCTTTATACTGAAAGTCATAACCCCTCTAATACCAATTAACCTCCCCTCCAATATACCTGTCTCCAAATCTCTATTTAAATAAGTCCCACTTAGACCCACTCGGAGAAAAGAGGATATTTTGAGATGACGGTCACAATGCCTGTGCTTGTCTCTTCCTGGATTACATTCATCCTGTGACTGGGACCTTTTGTGGGTGGTGTCCACATTATAGTCCACCTGTTGTGTAGGCTATTGTTTAAGCCAATCAGATTATGGCTGAGCTCCCCATGTCCCTGATAGCCTTTCTGGATAGGCCCTTCCTTGATTCCCCGCAGAATCAAGGACATACAGTGACAATGGAATTAAGTCAGTAGTAACAACAGTGAAAACATTAATCAGTCTATAAGAGATGTGGGCGTTACATTCCAAATCCATCATCAGACCCAGGTTCTACTAACGGCAGAAACCCCACTGGGGGGGGGGGAATGCACATTTTTCTCCCCGTTGTCCCCCAGCCTTTGGACAAGGTCTTGCTGAAAAGCTCGGTTCTCAGGTCAGCTCTGGTGAGAGTTAGAGAGAAGATTTCAGTTTGTGTGCTTGTTCTCCAAGCGCCCAATCCCCACCATGCTCTCGTGCATCATGGAAGCATCCAAACCCAGTGTAATTTCGGACTTGGTTCCAACTGGGCCATCTCTACCCCACACGCCTCTAAGCTGCTTGAGGACGATCTGGGGCTCCTCCTAGTTTGCTATGCAGGATGGTGACGCTTGAGGAGGATCTGGGGTTCTGCTTGATCCCTGTCCCCATCAGAGCCATTTCTGAGATGGCGTACAAGGAAAGTGCTCCTGGAACCAGATTGCGGGCCCTGTAGGGGTGGGGACTTCCTTACAGTTGAGGACATGATCCTTCTCCCTCTTTCACTCTCAAAACTTCAGGTATTCCTGACTCCTCTAAAGGGACCCGTCCTCTGCCTTCCCTCCAGTTGCACTAACTCTCAGCACACAAAATATGGAAAAAAATGAAACTCTGACAGAATGCTAATGTACTGGCATGAGCTGATAATCTAATGGAGGAGAGAAAGAGCAACTACCTTTATTC
>NC_077227.1:5904428-6061161 GCF_027887165.1 Monodelphis domestica | reverse complement strand
CATTTCTTTAATAGTATTTTTGAGTCTCTTTCATTTGGCTATAGATAAGTTTTAATTCTTTATCTGAGAATTGCCTCTTTCATATCTTTTGACCATTTGTCAACTGGAAAATGTTCTGTATTCTTATAAAATAGACTCAGTTTTCCTCTTTATACTTGAAAAACAGGGCCTTTGTTGGAGATACTTGCTATTAAATCCGCACCCCCCCATACACCCATTTTTGTTCCCCTTTACTTCTTGGTTGTTTTGTTTTCATTGGTGCAGAAGCTTTTTAATTTAATATAAACAAAGTTATTCGTTTACATCTTATAAAGTTCTCCTGGTCTTGTTGATTTTTTTAACATATCTTAATGTTTCATGGAAGTAGTTTCTATCAGTCAACACCAATTTTCATTTCCTCTTTAAACCCTTCCCTTCTGCTCTACCAGAGAGTCATCCCTTATACAAAAGTTTTTTTTTTTTTTGAGAAAAAGAGGAATAAAATCATAGGATCCAATTGAAACCGCAAACAAAATCTGAGATGCTTTGTAGGGAGGTGAAAATACCCCTTTGATAGCTCTTCTCAGGGAACAACTTCTTTAGTTGCTCTCCATTGCTCTTCCTTTAGTCACTGTGGCTGTCATTTTCTTGGCTGCTTATTTCACTCTGCATCCATTCATGTAAGTCTTTCAGCACTTTTCTGGAGTTGCCACTTCTTTAAGCACAGTGATATTCCATTATAGTAGGGCCCCCATATCTGTAGGGTTTACATTCCAAGAACCTACTATATAAGCTAGCCCTGCAGATGGTCCCAAACCCCATACATGCAATTGTCGCTTTGGTTTTTACTTTTGTGAAATCCTTGCCTTCTATCTTAGAATACTAAGGGTCAGTTCCAAGGCAGAAAGAGGTAAGGGCTAGGCAATGGGAGCTAAGTGACTTGTCAAGGGTCACACAGCTAGGAAGTATCCAAGGCCAAATTTAAACCCAAGACCTCCCTTCTTCAGGTCTGGTCCTCTATCTACTGAGAACAGATCACTAGTAATATATATGTATACATATAGTGATCCTTCACCTATTGTAGGAGTTATGTTGTAGAGACCCCCACAATAGATGAAAATCTGCAAAGTAGTGGGAGAGCAACAGACAGACGCTACAGTTCCCAAGCCAATCAGCACCCAGGACATATAATACAGGGCTGTGGTTGGTTGCCTTTCATAAGAGCCAATAGTGTACAATCTCATGTTGGCAAACTTGTGCAGGTGGTGTAGTGGTGTACTGCATTTCCATTGTGTACAGTACAGTATTCATCCATAAAATTCTACAATATAGCAAAAACTCCATGATATGGAATTAGATTAAAAAAATGATACAGTGAAGTCACAATAAGTGAACCGCAATATAGCATGGGTCAACTGCATATGTGTGTGTGTGTGTGTGTGTACAGTCCTTGATAACAATCCTGTTCTCCTTTCCACTTAAAGTCATTTCCATACCTCCTCTAAAAGTTATCTGGTAGCAACCCATTTCCTGACTCCTTCTCCCCCTGGAATTGAAGTTAACCTCTGGAAACTGAAAGCATGGAAAGCCAAACCACAGATGAGGGGGAGAGTACTATACATTCATGGACCACCCTTTGTTTAGCCATTCCCAACTAATGGGCATTCACTTTACAGCCATTTCATTGCACCCATCAGAAGTAGCACTCTTAATTTTTTATGAGGGTTACATGAGAAGAAGAGGTTCCATCTACACCATTTCCATATGTATACATTTTGAGTTTTCTCCTCTGTATAACACCTCTCCTGTGCCACCACTCCATGCCATTCCAAATTCCTTTTATGCAGAGACTGTTTCATTATTGCCTTGTAATCCTAGTTCTTAACACAGTGCCGGCCCCTTATCAGTCACATACCTGATGCTTATTGGATTGAACTCAAGTGAAGGATGTTTCAGCAGATAATGTCTTAAATGTCTTTACCAGTGGAAATCACTGTGAGTTTGCTTTCCAGAGTCCTCCTTAAAAAGTAATATATTAAACGAGGGGAGCAGGTCACTAGTAACACACACACACACACACACACACACACACACACACACAATCCTTGATAGCAATCATGTTTGCCATTCCCCTTACTTAGAGTCATTTCCATACCTCTAAAAGTGGTAAAATTTCATGGGCTGTTCCCACGGATTCCCTGGGGCCTAGGTCCTTTTCTTTTCTTGAACGTATATAGAGATATTTAAAAGTTTGTCATTTTTATTACTAAACATACTTTCTGGAGATTTTGGCTTTTGGAGAAAACCTCGATTTTCCCCCCAGTGTTTCTGGAATTGTTGAAACAGGGCTCTCATTAGTTTACTAGCCATGGAAATCTTTTCCACACTTCTCTCCCACCATCCCAACTTTCACACCTCCACCTGGGAGCAGATTTTGAGGCTTTATTGGTTTTCAGAGTATATGGTCACCTGATTAATTAGCTATAAAAACTCAGAGCAAAATCAAAAACAGATGATATCATGGACCTCAGATGGACTGCTTTTGTATCACCATCTTAGTGCAATTACCTATGTCCAGTGGCATTTGAGCTGTGTGGGAAGGTGGGGGGGGGGGGGGGGAGGCTCTGCATCTAGACGTGCTTGTGGATTCTTTGGGATAACCGAAGGACTGATTTCAAGCCTTTCTCTTTTTGTCATTGTAGGGGAGAATTAAGAAAGGAAAAATCGAGTTGGATACTCTTAAGGATTCATTCACCTCAAAGACGGTCACTGCAGAGCTTTCCCCTCGATGAGGTTAGATGGAGGCAGAGGAGCTCAATTATTGTCCACTCTCCAGGAGTACTTCCTCTTCTCTTTGTAGTTTTGGACCGAAGCACTGGTGGCTTAGCATGGGAGAGGAAACCTTGGTCTTGGACGAGCAACAGAGCCCATCGGGAAATGAAATGGTGCCAGTTTGTAACAGCTGGACCAGCTCTATTGTAGTAAAATACCCTTTTCTAAGAGCCAATCACATCGGGATGACTAAGTGCCTTCCTCAACAATCACGGCAGAGCGGAAGAACTGGTAGGGCTCGTGAGCCATGGGACCAGAAAGTGCTGAGCACTGGTGTAATTGCAAAATGTTCGGGATTTGAAGTCAAACAACACAGATTCCAATCACGTGTTCAGTTAGATGTGTGGTCTGGAAAAGCCGCTTCCTACCTCTGGCCCTCAGTCTATTTATAAATCGAGGGGACCGGCAAGTTGTTCTCCAATTTTCTCTCTACCTCTACATCGGCGATCTTCTACGTTCTCTTCTGGCTCCCTTGAGCCTCTGTGCAGCATCCCAAAGTCACCAGGGAGGAGAGATGAAGCCCCAAACACAGTCCCTGCTCTCATGGACCTTGTTATCTAGTTTAAGACACAAAACACGTGCTTTTAACAAGACGGCAATGAAACAGGTGCTCCACCAGCTTGGCATGGAATGGGAAGCACCATGGGAGCTTAAAGGAGGCAAATTTGGGTAGGTGCACTTGCTTAAGGAAGACTCCACGGAAGAGAACTTTGTGCCATATTAACTGTTTGCACTTGAGCAGGTCACTTCGCTTCTCAGCCTTATTTTTCAATCAACGTTGGGCTGGATTATTTTGAATGTACCTTTGTGTTATAAATCTTGTGAAAACACGCAGAGCAATTAGAGAAGAGCAGGAAGAGGCTAACGTGGGCTCCGAAGCTCCATTCGCAGTAGAGCGGGGCCCCAGACAGTAGTTACTAGGTCCGCTAAGGGTCCAGGGTCAACCCACGGCGTCTGGGAATACAGGGGAGGCAGCTTTCTAGCGGCAGATGCCCCTCCTGGTTCTTCCACGCCACCGTGATTGCTGGTGATAGCACTTATTCAGCCAGATGTGATGAGCTCTTAGAACAGGGTATTTTACTATGACCCATTCACCACAAAAGTCTAAGGCATGTAGAGTGCAGGGAAAAGCGAGCACCTGCTTAGACCATCTGAGGAAAGGAGGGCACACTGACAACTGAAGAGTGTTTCTAGACTCTTCAAGAAGTTCTTCTTGAGGATGGCTTTTCTGCAGGGATTTCCATTGAGTATAGAATCTGCCCTCTTCATCTTGCCTACTCTGGCTTTTGTTCTCATGATAGGCATTGGCACCAGCTATCCCAGAGACTGCTGGGAAACCGACAGAAAGATGGGGAGTTGAAATTTCTCTGAATCTCCGAAAATCTTCAGTTAAGGAGGAGAGCAAGCCTGGCACCCAGGGGGCTCTCCTGCCCTCTCCCCCCCAGACAATCAGGGGTCAATCACTCCCTTCTCTACTACCAAACATTCGCATTTCGGATTCTGACAGTTGATCATTGTATACCAATGTTGGTGGTTGGCCAATTTTGACAGACTTTATCCTGTACTTTCTTCCCACTGATTGGGATGAGATCTCGTTTGATGAATGGATCAGAGCTAAGTGGGACGCGGTGAGTTTTTGCTCCACCCTCTAGATGCCAACAAATAAGTCACAGAACCTAAGATTGGAGTCAGAGGCTTACGGTAAGCAGAAACACATGATGGGGCCACTGAAGTAGTGGCAGATACAAGTGAGACATGAAGGTTTGGGGGTTGACATTGGAGACCCTCAAATGTCAGACCAAGGACAGAGTTGAGATGCCTGATGACTCTAGTCAGCCTGTGGCTTAGTCACCCGGGGCCACGATTCTGAGCTACCCACTTGACATTTTTACTAAGCAGCTGGTGCATGGAAGTCTACCAGGGCTTCACCAAAGCAAAGCTGGAAGGATGCAGGCCAGCTAGAGGTCATCGTACCACGCTTTGCACTGTGGCTACCAGAGTGAGCTGTCATGTGCACGCGTCCCTCAGGAGTGGTATCCTGTAGCCGTGGCTTTGGCTCGTGGCTTTCAAACATTAATTAATTATGTACCTTAACATTTGCAAATCACTTCACATGCATTATCTTGTTTGATCTGGTGGCCCCCGTCCTGAAAGGGAATTCAATTAGGTAGACCCTGAATGGATTCTTCTGCCTCTGTGGGGAGACGAGCTGTGATGAAAGAAAGGGGCTAAAGCAGGAAGAGCAGAGGGAGGTGGCAAAATGGCAGATTTGGCCTGTATATGAGAAGAAGCTCTCTAATAACAGAACCTGCCCGAAGTGAAATGGGCTGCCATGGGTGACAGTGAGATTTCCCTGAGCTGAGTACATCCGTCATCTCATCTCACCCCACTTAAGGTGGCTGAAAAGATGTTACTCCCTGGTACTTTGTCAGGGAGGACAAATGCCTTTTGAAATAAGCAATTGGAGCCCTTTGGAGTGAGGGCAAAACAGCCTGATCATTTAGATCTTGAAAGCTACTGGAGGAAATGCATGAAGATTTCTTGGGGACATTTGGTCGTGCCCTGGGGGTGGTCAATGAAATAGCAGAGCGGCTCTGCATCTGAGGACCTGGACATCTGGTAGCTTAGAGAAGCAGCCTTCCCACAAGCCCCTGGGAAGGAGTGGATAGGAATGCAGTGCTGGCCACTGCCTCCCCTTTAGCACTTGGCCAGATCAGGACCTTGGGAAATCCAGAAAGTCTAAAGGATCTGACCTTCTCCTTTGTGTTCTAGAAGTGTTCTCAGGGCAGCAAGGGCTTGGGGCAATGTCTGTTTCAGGAGCTGAAGACAGACTGAATGTGATGAGGAAAATAGATCACAGTTCTACTGAGTCCAGCATTTAAGCTTCAGAATATTTGAGGGAAACATATGCTATGTATTCCATAAGTTTGCCTCAGATCCTATAAGTAATTGTGGGAGAGTGTGGGCCAGGCATTTTCCTCTTCCTTCCTTCCTTCCTTCCTTCCTTCCTTCCTTCCTTCCTTCCTTCCTTCCTTCCTTCCTTCCTTCCTTCCTTCCTTCCTTCCTTCCTTCCTTCCTTCCTTCCTTCCTTCCTTCCTTCCTTTCTTCCTTCCTTCCTTCCTTCCTTCCTTCCTTCCTTCCTTCCTTCCTTCCTTCCCTCCTTCCCTCCTTCTTTCTTTCTTTCTTTCTTTCTTTCTTTCTTTCTTTCTTTCCTTTCTTTCTTTCTTTCTTTCTTTCTTTCTTTCTTTCTTTCTTTCTTTCTTTCTTTCTTTCTTTCTTTCTTTCTTTTTCTTTCTTTCTTTCTTTCCTTCTTTCTTTCTTTTCCTCCTTTCTTTCCTCCTTTCTTTCCTCCTTTCTTTCCTTCTTTCTTTCCTTCTTTCTTTCTTTCTTTCTTTCTTTCTTTTCTTTCTTTCTTTCTTTCTTTTCTTTCTTTCTTTCTTTCTTTCTTTCTTTCTTTCTTTCTTTCTTTCTTTCTTTCTTTCTTTCTTTCTTTCTTTCCTCCTTTCTTTCTTTCCAGCTGCCTCTGTATCTGTCTATCTACCTATCTCATCTACATCTACTGTACAGATGCCTCAGTGCTATCATGAGTTTGCTATGCAGGATGGTGACGCTGAGACCTTGTGAGAGACTCTGATATCAGAGAGCAATGCAGCCATTTTGGCATACTCATTGACACAAGCATGCCAAGGTTCTGTCATTTTGGCACTGTAGCAGACTCCTGGTGTAGAAAATCACTCCATCAATGCAGAGTGTAACCAATTTCTGTCACCTGAAGCAAATAGAGGCTAAATGGTCTCTCGGGGCCACACAGCTGATGACTGTCAGAGGCAAGGGCTGAATTCAGGTCTTCCCAATTCCTGTATAATATTTGATTCTTTGACATGACCCTGCCTTGGGCAGCACATACGTGCTCTATTTGGGCTAAGAGCAGAACAAAGTTTTTCCCACAAGTCATGTTGAATCAAAGACAGTCGCTGTCTTTCACGGGCATAGAAGCAGACAATGAAGTGAAACAGAACGTCCCATTGCTCCGAGGTGGCTGGACCAAGGTTTCCTCTGCCTCTTGGAACGCTTGCTTCCTTCAAAGCCCAGCTCAAATGCCACTTCCCGCCCTCGTCCCTCCAGTTGTCTCCCTATTGATAATTCCCATAAAATCAATGACCACATTCACTGACTGTCCTGGCTGCCCCCCCTTAGGTCTTGCACCCCCCCCCTCCCCACACATCGAGCCAAGGACCGTTTGCTCTTCCCCTGGCCCAGCCGGGTCCTGGCCCAGAGCTCGCGCTCCCACTTGTTGAGCTGGACGGAGGTGACTCAGCTCTCTGTCACTTCTTCTTTCTTCCTTCCAAAGCCAGAGCCGGTGAGGCACTTCCCCTTGCACAGAGGCTGAAGAATATGCTCTAATGAAGGGATCTCTGAAAGACAAACTTGGGTGGATTTGAGTCTCGTCCTGTCCCCAGAGGAGAAGCCGCGTCCATACTTGTCACCTTTCCCAGTGCCAGACAAATGGGCCGCTTGTGAGTCGATAGTGAATCAATAGGGCTGACCCCAGTGATGAATGGGAAGCAATGGCGTCCCTTGTAGCAAAGTGCATTTGGAGAGCCCGGAGATATCTGACAAGGGATGGAGAGCCGGTCGGTGCCCGGGACGGCGTGACTCCCTCTCAGCTCCGTTGTGAAGACGGGACGAGGCACGTGTGGCCAAATCGATTGGGTAAGGTTTCTCGTTCAGCACAGTTTATGCATCCATGCACGCATGTGTGTGCACACACACGCACTCATCACATATGTTTACATGTGTGTGTGCAAACATTCCGCAGTGAGAGATTCCCAGCGCGGTGAATGGGATGTTTCCATTGCAGAACGGGCTCCCGCTCTCTCAAAGGCGGATAACAAGGGGTTTCCTTTGTTCCGAGCTTCACTCTCCAACCTCCCCATGCTCTCCTCTGTAGGGTGTAAACTGTAAAGAGGCCGACTCAAGCTTGATGGCGGGAACAGCATCCTGACCACGAGCACTGGGCCGGGGGAATGTGTGGCTCCAGAAAGAGGGGCTGCCCTTCTCGTAGAGCCTCGATGGCCGTGCCGCGTCCCCAAAGGCAGATCCTTGTTCCCGGGATGACCAGATGACTGCCCAGGCCCCATCCAAGTTCTGTGAGTCTAGAGCACTTGGGACTAGAAAGTCTGAGGCTGGATTTGAACTCGGATCTTCCTGAATCCGGAGCCAGCACTCTATCCGCTGTACCTCGACGCACGTGGATAGGTTAGGCATTGACACAGAATGCAGCCCTGCCAATAGAGACAGGCACTGAGAAGTCACAGGAGATACAGCTAAGATACGTGGCGCTATTCCGCCTCCGGGGAAGGTGCTTCCTCGTCATGGGTCACGGACTAGTACAGTCACAGATCTGGTCCGCTGGTGGCCTTCCTGCTCAAGGCTTGGGGATGTCAGCCTCCAGCCTCCAGGCACAGCAGCACAGAGCAGGCAGCTGCTGCCTTCCTCCGCCTTCGCCACCATTCTGGGCCCGAGGTTGCCCAGGGCTTGGGGTCTCCTGCAGAAGGGCCGCAGGAATCACAGCCACCAGGATGAAGGGCCTCAGGGCGTTTCCAAGCCCTTGACCAACACTTCCCCATTAAGAAAGGGTTCTCTGTTTGCCTCTATCTCCAGAGGAAGCTCTTTGGGGCTTCATTGCTTTTTCAGAGGGCAGCCGGTCATCCATACAGTGAACTGAGAGTCAGGTCTGGCGTCGGAGTCCTCTTGAATGCAAATCTGGCTTCAGATACTTCCTCGCTGCGTGACCCTGGGCAAGTCACTTCACCCTGTTTGCCTCAGTTTCCTCATCTATAAAATGAGCTGGAGAAGGAAAAAGAAAACCCTCCCTTCACCAAGAAAACCTCAAATGGGCTCACAGAGAATCAGACACAACTGAAAAATGACTAAACAACAACCAAGTTTCTTTCCTACTGGAGAGAGTTCCCCAGAGAAGCTACTGGTTGGGTCCCAGGAAATAAATTAACATGCAAGAGAAAACGGAAGTATCAGACATGTTTACTGGGGGGAGGGAGGGAGGAAAAAACATTTCCTGTGTCCCCTTTTCATTAAGCTTTTGAGCTTTGACTTACCCCTCCCCTAGTTTGAAATGATTCTTTGGAGAAATGGAATGCATGGCATAACATCATGGGGAGAGAATTTGTCTTCAAGTTGGAAAGACCTGGATTCAAATCCTGCCTCAGATGCTGGGTAGGTCACAGAACCTGTTTTTGCTTCAGGTTCTTGTTGCTGCTGTTGTTTCCCAGGAAAATGAAGGAGTTGGATTCTAAGGGAACTTCAGGACAGTGTTATTCTGTTTAACAACCAGCTCTTTGGGAGGAAATACAGGCCGATATGCTTTTCAGTTTAATCTGCATCGCCCCGAACATTTTACCATTGGCTCCCCAGCCTGTCTTTTAGCTGGCTTGAACACACTCGTGCCTCGGCTGTGATCCGCGAGTCTCTCATGTTTCCTGGGCCATGTGATCCATCCGAGACTGGTTAGGGGTACGCGGTGTGCCTGGGGGGGGATGTGAGGGGAGCAGCCCCCACCTGGGGAGCATCAGGATCACACCCGAGCACGAGCACACAGACACAGCCGATCAGGGGCAGCTCCAGGCACAAAGGGAAATCGGAGTTTTTCCTTGAAGGCAGAGAGGAGAAGGAGAAGGGACGGTCCAGGCCGGGTTCTGCCTATGCAAAGAGCCAGAGGAGGAAAATGGGGAAGGCATCGGGGACGAGCCAGCGGGCTCAATGAGCGAAAAAGAGAACGCAGGGAAGGAAACCAGCAGGAAACGTCTGGAGAATAAATGAGTCAAATTATGTTGGCCCTTAAAGTCGTTCGTGGAAGGGGTTCTCCCGTTGGAGGAAGGGCGCCTCAGTTCACCCTTTTGCCCAGTTTCCCTCGGGACAGTAGACAGGGCTTCAGTGCCCCACCCCCACTGGACCATTCCACTGTGGCTTCCTTTTTCGTCTGTTGGTGTCTTCCTTGATCTTCCGTACAAATATGGCAGAGGGCCTGGCACAGAGGATGCTCCCAAGGCAGACTCCGAGCCTGGTCTGGAACAGCGCTCTCCCACGGCTGAGTCCAGCTCCCTTCGGCTTTCTCTAGATTCCACGCTGAGACAGCCGCATCACCGGCATCCGCTGGGAAGAAGGCACAGCCCGGAGGCCCTCCGCCCCTGGCGCCGGGGGCGCTGCTGCAGGGATGTGGCCGGCAGGCGTGCCCTGAGAGTTGCGCGCCTGAAAAGAAGTCCGCTGAGGGCCAACATTCCCACCAGAGCAGCGGCAGCTTTGAGGGCGTCCGATTTCTCCTTTTGCTCCTCCTCGCGCCGCAGCGTGCCGGGATCTGCAGGGAATCTGCTCTTCTCCTCGCATTCGTGGCTGCCCGCGAAGAGCCCCCTCGCGCCAGAAGAGCCGCAGAGCACGTTTGGGCTTTTCCGCGAAGAGCCGCCTCGCGCCACGTTTCATCATCGACTGGCTAAAGAATGTGCTCGAGTGAGGTACCTAGGAACGCTTCTGGGCGTTCCTGCGAGTCTACGGAGCAGTCGAAGAGATGCTGCCAGCCCGGCTTTGTGGGGTGCGGGGGGGGGGGGGGGGCGCTTTTACAGCTCCTGCGTCTAAATCTGCCAGACAAGGAGGCTCTGTCAGGACACACATGCATGACAGCCACCCGCGGGAGAGGCCACCGACCACGGCCAAGCTTGGATGGCGCTTGACTCGGCAAATGCGCCCAGGGCTGACGCTGTTGCCAAGGATGGTGTTACGGGCTGTGGACTCTTTGGCACTACAAAGTGGCTGTGCAGAGGCCAATCCCAACGACTTGACACAGACTTCTGTGTGTGTGCCTGTGAGTGAGTGTGTGTGAGTGTGTGTGTGTGTGTGCCTGTGTGTGTGTGCGAGTGTCTGTGTGTGCCTGTGAGTGTGTCTGTGCGAGTGTGTCTGTGTGTGTGCCTGTGAGTGTGTCTGTGTGTGCCTGTGAGTGTGTGCCTGTGTGTGTGTCTGTGTCTAAGTGTGTATCTGTGTGTGTGTGTGTGTGTCTGTATGAGTATGTGAGTGTATCTGTGTGTGAGTGCGTGTGTATGGGGTGTACAGGGAGAGGGATTTGGGGGTGGTCTGGAGGTTGTGAAGTTGGGCTTGTGGTGGTGGGGTTGTGGATTGTACCGGCACACCCATGGACCACCACGTCTTGTCCAGAAGCAGGAAGATGGGAGCCCGCGCTGTTTCTTCCCTTTATTCTCGGTCAGCTTTGTCAGGTCAGGACTCACAAAAGAAGCTATTCTGCACCACCAGAACTGGATTCTACGGTGAGCACAGGGACGGAGGGCTAGTGTGGGGGTCTGAAGGACCTGAGTTCAGATCCTGCCTTAAGCACTACTAGAATGATCCTGCACTCTGGTCCAAGCTTCTTGTTGGGTTGGGAGGGAGAATCTATGGAGACAACACAAGCAAGTGCTTGCACGCCTCCAAGAAGAGCATCAGAGTTCGCTTATTGAACCCAAACCCAAATGACGTGTCTAAATTCACTGTTTAATAAGATATTTCCCTCTCAATTCAGCGCCCTCCAGCTTGGGGACCTAACAAAAGGCTCCCTTGGCAGTAGCCCAGGCAGAGAAGGTGGTGGGGATGGTGGAAGGAGGGTGTGAGGTCAGAGGAATGGGGTCAGCTCTGCTTCTCTGGCCAGCCAGGTGACCTTGGGTGAGTCACTTCTGAGCCCCCCCCCCCCTCGCCTGTCTTGCTGTCTGAGCTTTCTCTGTGGAAGAATCAGGGGAGCAACATCTTTGAAAAAGCCTCCAGCACGATACGACATGACATGACACGACACGACACGACACGACACGACACGACATGACAATGGCCCGTCTGACCCATGTAACTACGGGCAGCCAGTGCAGCGTGGCACCCGGTGGCCTCTACAGTCCAGTCCTCCTGCTGATCCTGGAATCCCCTCACTTAGCCCAGTCCAGTCTGTCTGAAGAATGGCTGTCCTCACTTTCAGCCTCCGTGGAGTCCCGGGACCTTGGTGCAGATTCTGACGTGGCCCCTTGGCCACGAGTCCCTTCGTGACTCAGTTTCCTCATCTGCAAAATGAAGGCGTCCCTGGATGGCTTCCAAGGTCCCTTTTGGCCCTAAACCTCTACAAAGCCCTCGTAAACCCGGCGGCACCAGGAAGTACTGATTTACATACACCGGTTGAGGTCAAGTTGCCAACATGAAGATGAGCCTTTGAGGCCCCCCCCTCTCCATGCTGTAATTGTGGGTGCTGTCGGGCTGGGTGGGGGAGGGCGGCATCGACTTCTTTCTCCCGGGCTTCAAACTCAACCAGGGCTTAGGTAGAGCTTGTGGCCCCTCCCTAGACGTGGCCCAGAGCATGCCAGCGGCTCCTTTGATGCCCTCGGCCCCCCCCTTGGGCTTCTGAAGAAGGTGCTTGCCTGGGTCGTGGGTCACGAAGGGGCCCCCTTCTATCCCCCCTCCCCTGCTTAGGCACCCCCATCCTGGCCCAAACTCTCCCAGCTACCTGCAAGAGGTTAAAAGAGCCCCACCGAGTCCTCTCTGGCCTGAGCTGTCTGCGCAAAGGTTGCCTTTCTGGATTGAACATGAATTTCTAATTTTCGGTGACACTTTGACTAGCGGTGACAGCGCCGGGACCATTTGGGCCATTACAGCAACAATCGGCAAGGAGAGGAGAGCTTCTCCCTCAAGAATCCACGGCATGGATTAGTGGGAGCCAGAGCAGCCCGGGAGGAAAAGGCCTGCTCGGACCCGGGAACCGAGCCCCGGCTCCCTCGCTGGCCCAGACAGGAGAGCAGCTGGAGAGCGCTGCCACGGCTTGCTTCGGTGCTCTCTCGGGAGGCTCTTTCTTCTCCGGAAATCCTGGTGGTGGACAGACATCTCCCGGCACGCCTATAGGGGTGCACACACATGGCACACACGGAGTGGCTCATAAAAGGAAAATGAGTGACAGCACAGGTAGTGTTGCACTGTGGAGTTCAAGAAATAAAACCTAGAAAATACACCAAATCTGCTTTAACTTCAGGTGGCAGGGCTCCGGCCAGGGGGAAGCGGGAGGTGGGCTTGGTAGCAGCCTCTCTCTGCCTCTGTTTACTTTTTATGTATTTATTTTTAAAACAGTGTCTACAAGGTTGAGAAATTAAGCCAACAGACTGTTCAAGTAAAGAGAAAGAAAGAGACAGAGAGAGAGAGAGAGAGAGAGAGAGAGAGAGAGAGAGAGAGAGAGAGAGAGAGAGAGAGAGAGAGAGAGAAGGAGGGAGACAGAGAGAGACAGAGAGACAGAGAGAAGGAGAGAGGGAGGGAGACAGAGAGAGAGACAGAGAGAAGGAGAGAGGGAGGGAGACAGAGAGAGAGACAGAGAGAGAGAAAAAGAGAGACAAACAAAGAGAGAGAGAGACAGACAAAGAGAGAGAGAAAGGAAGGGAGGGAAAGAGAGAGGAAGGGAGAGAGAGACAGAGAGAGAAGAGAGAGAGAGACAGAGAGAGAGGGAGGGAGGGAGAGAGACAGAGACAGACAAAGAGAGAGAGACAGACAAAGAGAGACAGAGAGAAAGGGAGGGGGAGAGATAGAGAGAGAGAAAAAGAGAGACAAAGAGAGAGAGAGGGGGAGAGAGAGACAGAGAGACAGAGAGAGAGAGAGAAAAGGAAGGGAAAGAGAGAGGGAGGGAGAGACAGAGACAGAGAGAGAAAAGAGAGAGAGACAGAGAAAGAGAGAAAGGGAGGGAGGGAGGGAGAGAGAGACAGAGAGAGAGGGAGAGACAGAGAGAGAAAAGAGAGAGAGACAGAGAAAGAGAGAAAGGGAGGGAGGGAGGGAGGGAGAGAGAGACAGAGAGAGAGGGAGAGACAGAGACAGAGAGAAGGAGAGAGGGAGGGAGACAGAGAGAGAGAGACAGAGAGAAGGAGAGAGGGAGGGAGACAGAGAGAGAGAGAGGGAGGGAGACAGAGAGAAAGGGAGGGAGGGAGGGAGAGAGAGAGACAGAGAGACAGAGACAGAGAGAGACAGAGAGAATGGGAGGGAGGGAGGGAGAGAGAGAGGAAGAGAGAGAGAAAGAGAGAGAGAGAGAGAGGGAGACACATAAAGAGAGAGGAAGAGAGAGAGGAGAGAGAGAGACACACACACACACACAAAGAGGAAGAGAGAGGAAGAGAGAGAGACAGAGAGAGAGGCGGGAGAGAGGAGGGAGGGGGAGAGAGATTCAAAATCACTTGGTTCTAAAACCTGGGTGGAGACGCCAGACTTTTCTGAACACCAGGTAGCCTATTCAACAAGAGAAAAGGAACTGGAGAGGGCGACCCTTCTGGATCGGTGGGGAGTCTGCTTGGTGGGGAGAATCCGCCTCTTTCCAGGCTTCCTTCCACAAAGAAACCTATTGACGGGAAGGAAAGATGGCGTGGGGTTCTAACAGTTTGGGAGATGATCACAAGTTCCTTTTGCAGAGTTGTCTGTTGGAATGTGAAAGCAAATGCCGAGGAGTGTTTTCCTTGCTTATGTGGAGATCACAGCTAATTAGCCGTAGTTAAGTAAAGCACATCCTTTGAAAATTAGAGACAAGTTCCTGGGCCCTCCAATGACTTGCCTGTTATTTACATTGTTAATATTAATATCCTGCAGCTTCCTAACTGGGAGTCGGAGCCATCAGAGGCAGCGTGGAACAAACAATGCCGATCTCCACTAAAATAATGACTTTTTGGGGCGGGGAATCCAACAGGTTGAGAGAACTCTGAGGGCTGGCAGTGGGAGAGGCTCCCCTTGAAATCCAGTTTCCAGCTGAAAAACTTTGAAATTGTAATTTGCATCTTTTCCAGAATATTTGGAATGCAAGTGATGAGGGCCACGATCCCAACTTCAGGAGATGGAGACGGTGATTAATTTGGGTGCGGCAGGTTTTGTTGTGTGTTCGTCTTTGGGGGTGAGCGCCTTCTCTCGGTGTCTTGGGGATCGCCAGAGAAGGTCAGCAGAGCCGAGGAATGCCCATCCATTAATAACGATCTGGAGAGGGGAGAGGAAGGGGAAGACTTTCTTCACTTCTGGCCTTTGTTCCCCTCTTAAAATTGGGCCCAGGCTCAAGTCCTTCTCTGCCATTTTCCTGGTGGAATCTCTCTGAAATGGGAGTGAGAAGGCCTGGGAGTAAATCTTCTTTCTCTTGCCTCCAGTGATGGGTGTTTTGCTCAAGGGAAAAGTGCCCAGGCAAAGTAGCCCAAGAAATTGTAAACAAAGATTTGGAGCATATAAATATGACACACTTTGAGAACAGAAAAGCCTTCCCAGCATCCCTCACAATAGGTGTGTTACTTGTTTATTTATTCAAATTGAAATTCCTCCCTTTCGAAAAGATCTCCTTAGGGTATGAGCACAGCTAAGGTAAAACAGATACTTAAAAGAATTTCTCTTTCCAGCAGGTAAAAGAGCTCAAGCTATTAAATGCTAGATTTGGGTTCCACTTTCTTGGAAACTTCCTATGGAGAGCATATGGGGAAACTGAGGCAAGGGAGTTCTTCAATATACTATACTCTACCCCCCAAGTTTGCCGAAAAATAAGAAATGTTCATTCAGCATGATTTGTCTGGTCTTAGATGATGGAACACATTCCCAAAAGAAAGGCATTTCTATATTAGTCAAGGCCTTGAGAACAGTATGCTGGTGGGGGATACTAAGGTCTTTTTTGCTATTCATTGGGAAAGAGACTTCCATAGTAAAAGTCAGTAAGAATAAGTAAAAGACCCTAAACCAAGGATGTCCAAGAGAACCAAAGCCATCAAGGACAAGGAAGGCTCCCAAACGTTCCCAGAGGGACAGATTCCTTTTTTAAAAAACTGCCAGTTTGGAAAAAAAATAAAAAATAAGCAATTAATTAAAGATAAAAACTATTGAATGCCTAGATGAAATCACTCCAAGATTTTACAAAATGCTCTCCTACAATAGAAAGTAAGCTCACTGAAGGCTTGGAGTTGACTTGTGTTGTGGTTAATTCTGTACCTGGCACCTAGCAGATATTCATTCATTTATTCATTCATTCATTGATTAATTCATTCATTTATTTGTTTGTTTCTTTGTTTGTTTGTTTTAAACCCTCATCTTCCATCTTAGAATCAATATTGTGTATTGGTTCTAAGGCAGAAGAGTGGTAAGTGGCAATGGGGGTTAAATGACTTGCCCAGGGTCACACAGTTAGGAAGTGTCCAAGGCTAGATTTGAACCCAGGACCTCCCATCTCTGGGGCTGGCTCTTCATCCATGGAGCCACCCAGCTGTCCCCTCCTAGAAGATATTTAATAAATGCTTGTTAGTTGATTGACTGATGGAAGTCCCACCCAAATGTAAAGAGAGATTATTGCTGGATTAACTAATCTTAAAAATGGTCCCAGCTCCCAGAGCCTGGCATTCTCAACGGTCTCATATGGACATTGTTGTTTGCCTGCTATTTTCTTCATTAGATGTTGGGCTTTGAGGGAACAAAGACTGTCTTATCTTTCTCTCTCTCTCCTTTTCCCCCTTTGTATCCCCTAGCACTTAACACTGTGCCTGCTACATAGTAGTTTTTATTTTTTTAAACTCTTACCTTCTGATACTAAAGTACTGATTCTAAGGGAGTAGAGTGATACAGGCTAGGCAAATGGGGTTAAGTGACTTGCTCAGGGTCATTCAGCTCGGAAATGTTTGAGGCTAGATTAAACCCAGGTCTTCCCTGATTCTCTATCACCTGAATCGTCTCGCTGTCCCCACACTCATGCTTGCCGAGTTCAGCCCCAGAAACTTTTGGGGGTGAGATTCTAAGTAAGTCTAAGATCGGTTGTTCAGGATGTGAAACGAGGACAAAGGCAGACCAGATTCAAACCGAAGAGGCGTCTCATCTCAAGAATCTTTAATAAGAAAACGGAACTCAAACGCGGTTCAAGCCCATTTCTCGTTTGCCTGCTTGTTTTCTCCTTGATCCTCTGGAAGCTCTTGGCATTGAGTGTGTGGAGGAGAGTGACGGGTGCTGGAGAAAGAGACGAGGAGAGAACCAGGAAATCACATAAACAGCAGATAATAGTCTGACCCCAGCGGTTGGCAAAATCCTGGAGACATGAATAAGGGATGAGATCACCAAACATCTGGAGAAGTGGAGCCGCCAGGCCATTTTCCTGAAGGGTGAGCCCTGTCTGCAGTCTGCTGGAGTATGTGCGGGGAGATAATGCAGAAAGCAGGCAGCGCTGATGACGTGCACGTGTAAAGAATCTGCCTGAACCGAAGATACCTTTTACAAGGGACGTTTCGGCCCTTTTCAGAGCATAAAGGACTATTGAGTCGGTAAGAGGCGGCGTTGGAAAAAGTGAAGGATAAAATAAACACGGCACAAGATGGCCGGGTCTCTCTCGGATACCCAGAAAGAGCAGATTCGGAACCGTTTAGCCATCAGAAGAGCTAACATTTACAGAACACTTTCAGGTTTGCAAAATGTTTTGAAAAGTTCATCTCATTGAATCCTCACGACACTCCCGCCAGGTGGATGCTATGATTGTCCCCATTTTACCAGCGAGGAAATCAAGGCAAGCAAGGTTGAGTGACTTGTCTAGGATCACCCAGGGGCTACATGACCAGAGCTGGAGGTGAAGTCAGGTTTTCCTGCCTTTGTGTCCAGAATGTGCTTCTCTCCACCTACGATGAGCCTATTTAATTTAAGGTTCCCATTAGCCAAAAATGACAGGTATCTGCTGTCAGTTTCCCAAGAATTAACCGGAATGAGGTGCTTTTGCACATCAATTCTTACTGAACAAAATTGACTCTTTAATGCCTGAACGAGCTACCTTGCATGTAGGAGTTATTAAATCTAGATGAGATGTCAAAAAGTAATAGCAATTACGAATGACTTTAGCAAAGTTGCAGGTTATAAAGCCAAACCACATAAATCATCAGAATTTCCATATATCACCAACAAAGTCCAACAGTAAGAGATAGAGAGAGAAATTCCATTTAAAGGAAGTCTAGGTGACAGAAAATCCCAAGAAAATGCCAAGACAAGCACAGGAACTATCGGAACTCAATTACGAAACACTTTTCACTCAAATAAAGTCAGATATAAACGACTAGAAAAATATTTGTTGCTTCTGGGTAGGCCAAGCCAGTATAATAAGAATGAGCCCTCCTAAATGAATTTACCTGTTCAGTGCCGTGCCAATCAAAGGCCCAAAACGTATGTCATAGATCCAGAAAAAAATACTAACGTCATAAAGTGGCAATCGTCAAAATAATCCCGTATTGGCCAAGAAACAGAGTAATGGATCAATGGAATAAATGAAATACAGGAGCAAATGACCAGAGGAACTCGTGTTTGATAAACCCCTTTGCCGCCCCACCTGACAAATCTTTCATAGTTGATCATTGCTGTTACAATTCTCCTGGTTCTGCTCACTTCACTTCGCATCAGTCCATATAAGACCTTCAAGGTTTTTTGTAAAGCATTCTGCTTGACTTTCTATTAACACAAGAGTATTCTACCACAATCCTATTCCCCAAGGGATGGGCATTCTCTTCCAATTCGTTTCCATTGCAAAAAGGGCTGCTATGAACACTTTTTGTAAATATAATTCCTTTTCCTTTTTCTTTGATCTCTTTGGAATACAGGCTTAGTAGTGGCATTCATTGCTGGTTCAAAATTGTATCCCTCTGAATTGCTCTCCAAAATGGTTGCGTAAGTTAACAACTCCACCAACACTGTATCAGTGTCCCAGTTTTCTGAATCCCCTTCAATATTTGTCTTTGGCTTTCTACTCTTTTTGTATTAAATGTGATTGATATCGTCACTATGGTTTAATGAATGGTTGACTCACCAACAACAGGATGTAGACTGGGTATGGTTGTCTCTCTAAGGCTGATGGGTTGAAGTGTCAATTTAGTGTTACTTAGCTTCCTTTGAAAATGAAGACATGCTTAAGGCATAACTAAGAATACTGTCCATGGCTGGAGACAGAGCAAATTGGCGCACATTTTGGTAGAGTCTATGACCAACAGCTTGAGTGAATACACCGTCACTGTTGTCTAGGGCACATTGGAACTGTGTAGTGACCATCCATATATGAGATTGTGGTGGGGTGCGACAAGAAATGAATTTTCTCTGTCCACAAAAGAGGAGAGATATTTTCTGGGATTTCTTGATGTACCAGGATTCATCAGGGAATCAAAATGATGTCTCTGACTCACATGGAGCTTCTCCACCACATCATGGAGGGTATGAAGGACTACCAGACATGGTATTAGACTTGGAGCAAAGAGAAACTTAAAAGTCAAGCCTTGGCTCTGACCCTTACTACATATAAAATTTTAATTAATATCCAATAACTCCAAGTATTATATTTTAGAAGATTTATTAATAATCACTTGAAATAGAAGAAAAAAGAAATATAAGTTAAAAGCCTAATTGTCTAAGTAAAGAAAGTCAGGTGAGTAAAATTCTCCTGCCTGGCACTCACCCAACCACCACAGCTGTGTTCCCGGGAGAAGAGAGTGAGAGAGGGTGGAGCTACACAAAACTTATATGTTCCCTACATTAGCTATGTAAAGTAGATATGTAAATGGGATGCTGGGAAAGCAAGTCTTGGGGAACAAAATTCTAATTATACATACATAGGAGACTCTGGGCAGGGCACCAGTTCTCTGAACCTTCCCTTCCTCATCCCTTGGACAATGAGCCACTGTGAAAGACTCATATGACACTTGGGTGGCATAGTGGAGAAAGCATTGGTCCTGGATTCAGGAGGACCTGAGTTCAAATGTGGTCTCAGACACTTACTAGCTGTATGGCTCTGGGCAAATCACTTATTCCTGTTTGCCTCAGTTTCTTCATTTGTAAAGTGGGTCAGAGAAGGAAATGGCAAACCACTCCAGGGTCTTTGCCAAGAAAACCCTAAATGGAGTCATGAAGAGTTGGGTATGACTAATCAACTAACCATTCCGAGATCCTCCATACAATGTTCCAAGCCAATTCTGAAGGACTTAGGATGAAAAATGCTCTCCAGCCCTGGTGAGGGAGCCGATGGAGTCTGAATGCAGACTGAAGCGTGCGCCATTTATTTTACTTTTCTCCTTTTTTGGCAGGCGGTGGGGGTGGACAGTCTCACAAAGTCTTTTGCAGTGTGCTTGCAGGGACATGTGTTTTGCATCACTACACCTGAAGAATCTGCATCACACCAGTTGCCTTCTCAAGGAGGGGAAAGAGACGGAAGGGATTTGGAACTCAATTAAAAAATTGTTAAAATTGTTTTTACATTTGAAGTTTAACAACTGAGAAAAAGAATAATCAGGTAAAAGGAGGCCGAGTCCCTGGACAATATGTAGCCTAGTGTGCCCATTGAAATCAACTGAGGCTGAGGGCGGGGAAGTGATTGCCATCGAGTCAAACAGCAGTCAATGTAAAGGCTCAGATTCCAGGCCAGACTGGATAAACGAACCACTGTGGGCCCAAAGTAACAGCGAATGCCCCGGGATTGGTGCTTTCTAATCCCGATTATTCCTCTTGGTCGTCACCAATGAAAAAGAACCCTTCATAGAAGGCCCTGCACTAAACACAGGCCTGCGGAGCCTGAGACTTCGGAGCCTTGAAGCTGGGGTGATGTCAGTGTTTACCTGGCAACCCACGTGATTAAATTCATTTCTTAAGGCGCCACATCAGAAAGCGTTGTTTTTCCTCTCTGACCAAGAGCTGCCCATTTGCCAGCTCTTCTGGGCCCACGTGGATTCAGTGGCTCCTTTCGGCCCCGAGTCAGCACCGCAGAGGCTCCAAGGAAAGCCCACTGTTGTGTCTCCCAGCAGGGCGAGGCAGTGATCAGGGCTCTGGAGAACACCTGCGTGGAAGAGGCTGAGGCTGGCCACGCCATCTGCCGGAGCCCAGAAGATCCGAGACGTCACGTGCCACTTGGAGGCGAGATCGGTCACCATCCCGGAAGTCAGGTGATTAGCCGGGGAGGAGAGAGGGGGGTCATCCCCTCCCCTCCCCCTGCCCGTTCTCGGGCTAATTGGCAGGTTAGAAAGTTGCAGGTAGCCCTCGGAATTAGCCGGTTGAGGAGCCTGAGAAAAGGGCAAGGCTTATTCATAAGTACGGCCTTCTCCGGCTTGAAATGCCGCATTCTTTGTTGCCTGACATTCACATTATCCCAGAGGCCATTTTAGAGGGTCTCCAGCTGTGAGAAAGACAGCATCACATCTGTGGTGTCAGGTGGAAACAAACGAAACAGGCAAAAAACATTAATTGAAAAAATCTTGTTCGGATTTGTGTGCGGGTGTGTGTGTGCGTGTGTGCCTGCGTGTGCGTGTGTGCGGGGCAAAAATGAACGATTCACTTGCTTTTGGAGGAGGAGAGCTCATCCGTGTTCTCACGCAGACACAAAGGCTACCTGGCCGAGAGCCTCGGGATGGAGCGGAAAATGAACATTCACAAGGCTGGGCTGGGTGGGGCCACAGCGAGCATTGCTGCACTCTGGGTGCGCCCAGATTCTTCAACTCACCCTGGAGTTAAATGAAACACTTTCGGGGTCTGGGATCTGCGAAGGAGTGCGTAAGCCAGACAGCTGGGGAGCCGGGCTGGGCCAGGGCAGAAATTGTCCGGTGCTTCCCTTGGAGGACGCCGGTTGTGTAGACGGAGCTTTTCCACCAACGTCTAAGTGGCCGTGCTGCCTAATTCTCAGTGACACTGCGGATGTGAGGGGAGCCAGAGGAGGCAGGCAGAGGATCCCCCGACACAATTAAAATCAATTTTTCCATCAGATCATGTGAGTTTCACATCAAATTACAATCACGGTTTTGTTAACGGGATTCAAAGCCACTTGTAATAGAATATTTGCCAATCTTTTAATTGTATCAGTAAAAATGAATTTGAACCTGATATGGTAATTAAATGATCATATTTGATTGGTACGCTTGATTAGGGATGGGAAAACATAAAATAAAATGGAAATAACAGAGCTTCAGCCTGGGCTCTGCACCAAGACTTGTCTCTACTCTTGTTCTTTCCATGAAAAAAAAAAAGAAAAGTAATCTTTCCCCCCCTGTTTCTCATTTCCTTTCTTTGCTGTCTCAGTTTTCCATGTTTCTGGGCTTAGAAACAAAACTCATGAAACATACTGGGAAAGGTTATGTTGGTCCCACAGCCTTTTAGAGAAGGAAGGAAATCAAGTAATTATTCATCACTCCCACTTTCCAGGGAAGAAAATGGAGGCCAAGAGTGTGGAAGAAACTTGAGCCAGATTACCCAATGTTAGTGGCAGAGGCCAGATGAGACAAGCCAAGGAACAAAGAAAGAGAGAAGCACCGAGCAGAGAGTGTCTTAGGCTGGAGGGGTAAAAGCTTTGACTTGAAGGAAACAGACCTGGAAATCCCTCTGTGTCCAGTCCCCCCACCAAAGTCTTGAATCCCACCCTCTCTCCCTCCTACATTCTCAATGGAAAGAGGAAGAACAGAGCCATACTCAGGGGACTGTGCTGTGGTGGAAGGTCCAAGGGGCTAAGAATAAGCAGGTATGAGAGATAATCCTGGGGTAATACAAGTCATAGCTTGAAGACCAAAAGATAGAGGTTCTGGGAAGCCTATCTAAATAACTGGATCACAGGGAGACATGTTAAAAAAGAAGAAAGAATGAACAAGAATCCAAAGAAGAGTGAAAACATTATGAACAAATGTTATACCATGAAGGTTGATGAACCAAAATGTAAGCTCAAAAAGCTACTCTAAGGAGTCCCAAGACATTGTAGAACATTGACTAGAAACTCCACCATACTTCCAAAACTGTATCTTATTTTAGGATGATATTAGGAAGACAATTAGGTCAGAATCCAAAGGTTTAATGAAGAATTGAAGAAATGGAATGAAGTATTAGAAAGATACAATATTCATTCTCCCCAAAAGAAGAGACTCTCAAAGGGAAAACAACTTATTGGGAATGTAAAATTAGGGAAGTAGATGAAAACTGGGCAGAAGAGAAGCAAAAGGTAGCAGCAGTGTTCAAAGATTATGTTAATCTCATATAAACCAAAACAAGTAAAACAAACAAAAACAAAATGATAGTATGTGTGGAGACGAGTTAGTAATCCCATATCCTCTAGGAGACAATGGGAAAACCAAAGGAAACCAGACCAACCAACAAGCAACTAAATGTCACATTGGAGTACATAAAACAGGCAGATTGTCTAGAGGTCAATTGAATAAAGGCAATAGAGAAATCACTGATCAATGGAATCCACGCATCAGTGCTTGGAGAAAACAGGAACAACAAAACTCACGGCACACCATATGATAGAGAAAGTTTCATTCCAATAACTAACTTGATATTTCCTGACTTTCCAAGAGAAAGACTTCCAGAAATGATAGGATGTTCATTTGAATAACCCCCAGTCCTGGATTGCTCCACAGACATGAGAAATTGGAGGAAAAGGCAGAAAGCAAAGGAATTAAAGCTGCGAGCTAGACTAACACCTTCTGCAAACCTAAGCCTAATCATCAATGCTAAAAGAGCATAATTCAAGAGAGATGTTTGAGACATTTTTCCCAACCAACGAGCTGAAAAAGAAAGAACTGAACAAACATTAAAAAACAACAACAACAAAGGTGAGCAAAATATTGGCTGATAAATACCCTCAGAACAGAAACATAATAAAGATAAATAAATACAATTATAAACAAAGGCCAAATGATCAAATCAATTATCTATGTATGTAGGCTATTAAAAAATAATTGAACTGAGATGTAAAAGAAAGAACAAAGACGGATTACCAAGGGACAAATAGTATCTATTTGAGAGAAATTTAAATAATCAGAAGAAGCAAAGGAGGAAGAAGCAAACGAACAGTTTGGGGGCTAAATCCTCCCCATTTCTATAAGTGAATAGATATGTTTGGTGGGAAGGAGAATACAGTGTCAGCTACATGAAAGGGGGAGGGGCCTAGAGGCAAAAGGCAGGGGGAGTTGGGAATGTTCCCCCACCAAATCCAAAGGTAAACATTGAAGGGATTTTAATTTAATATTTCAAGAAGAGTGAGGGTTGTGGGAATAATGATGAAGAGGAAGTGAATAGCAAAGGGGCGCGTCTCTACACAGAGAAAGGAGGAGGGTGACAGACACTGAAATATAGTCTATGGGATGGGAGTTATATGGCTAGCAAGAAGAGCCCAATAATGGCTTCCACTGGAGGAAAATAGGAATAAAGGGTTTTGAATGTCTAAATTGAGGCTGCACACAGTGACACGCAGGACCTGGAAAGAGAGGCAGGATTCCCTGCTATTCGTATTGGACAGTGACCCCAGGACGGGCAGAGAGTAGGGCTGGGGCCAGATTTAGGACGGAGATGCACTGCCTGTCCCATTCCAGGGTATCGCTTTCCATTCAGCTTTGTTCTTCTTGGATTGCTACTGCTAACTGTGAAGCCCAGCAGAAGTTAGAGACAAGGGTTTGACTTCTCAATGTGGAAGCCCATAAAGGGGACAGAGAAAAGAGTTCAGATTTGGTTCTACTCCTTTGGGTGTCATAGAGAGGAATAAGAAGGAACAAGTAAGGCTAGCACGCATGAATCAGGTGATATAATTCAGAATAAACCAGAAGCAAGAAAAATGAGAACAAAGAAACGACAAAAACAAAAAAGCTTCTTAGAAAAAGATGGAACAGATAGATGCATCTTACTAAAACATATCTATCTATCTATCTATCTATCTATCTATCTATCTATCTATCTATCTATCTATCCCTCATCTGTCTGTCTCTCTATCTCTCTATATCTATCTATCTCTCTATATCTATCATCTGTCTGTCGCTCTACCTTTCTGTCTAACTATCCATCCATCCATCCATCCATCCATCCATCCGTCCGTCCGTCTGTCTATCTGTCTGTCTGTCTGTCTGTCTATCTATCTATCATCTATCTATCTATCTATCCCTCATCTGTCTGTCTCTCTATCTCTCTATATCTATCTATCTCTCTATATCTATCATCTGTCTGTCTCCCTATCTTTCTGTCTAACTGTCCATCCATCCATCCATCCAGCCATCCGTCCGTCTGTCTATCTGTCTGTCTGTCGTCTGTCCGTCCGTCCGTCTATCTGTCTGTCTGTCTATCTATCTATCTATCTATCTATCTATCTATCTATAGAGAAAGAGAAGGAGCCACAAAGGACTGCAGACTAGACCTGGGATTTCCTTTGTTAGTGAAGCCCCCAGGTGAAACAGCACCCTTTCCAGGTTAGGTTGGCACCTTCTCCTCAACACACAGCCATTGCGTGTTATGCAGAGGCCCGAGAGGCTGTCACTGCAATGAGTCAATCAATAAGCATTGATTAATTGCTTTCTGTGTGCCAGGCACTGTGCTTGCCCAGCTTCATACAGCCAATTTGCATGAGAGGCAAAACCTGAAACCAGGTCTTCATGCTCTGCGTGCTTTATGACACCACCTGATATTTCAGAGGCCAACTAAGCAGAAGCCATGGGAAATCAGGGGGAAGAAGTCACATCGAAACAGAACAAACAAACGCCATTTCAAGGACAAATGGATGACTAAAAGAAGAAGGCAAAACTGACATGGAAATAATAAGGGGAGCAAAACAGGCACCTCCCAGTCCCAATTTTGAATATGAATGGCTCGAGTGGAGGTCGTCATACATCACTGAATCACCCCAAAAGAGTGGAAGAAGCCAGAAAGAAATCATCAAACGGCATTAAAAATAAAATAAAAAGGTGCTCCAGATTGCTTTAGGGGGGCTCCACAAAACAAGAATTCATATCAATGTTACACAAATCAGCTCAAAAACATTGCTAAAACCGAAATCCGGTAAAGAGAAAGAAAACAAAATAGGTACGACCAACATCACTGAGGGATTTTAACACAAACATTTAAAATAAAATCCTAGCAAAAAGCGTATCTCTCGAGTGCTCTCTCTGTCTCTCTCTCTCTCCCTCCCTTCCTCCCTTTCTCTCTCTGTGTCTGTCTCTCTTCTGTCTCTCTCTCTCCAATTACACACTCACACACACACATTCACGATGATGAAATGACTTCTTATGACAGGACACAGTGAAAAGTCCTCGAAGACAGATATATTGACAGATGATGGTAATAAAAACAACAGCAATAATAACAGAAAGCTAGTGTTTATGTAGCATTTTGCACCTTTGACAAACACTGCACAAAGGTTCTCTTCTTTGGTCTTCACAACAAAGCTGAAAGGTTGGCATTATTATTAGCTTCGTTTTATAAATGAGAAAGTCGAGACTGAAGCCAATTACATGACTTGCCCAAGGTCACACAGCGATTAAGTGTCTGAGGGAGGATGTAGGAATTTTCTCTCCCCAAGTCAAATGGAGTTTTAGTCACGAAACCATTTTAACATTCATTTCTGCTTAAATCCTTACTAGCCCAAACCATCAAAAGGTGATTTAAGCCTGGTTAAAATGAAAGTATAAATCTAAATCCCAAGGTGACGTGTGCATCCAATGGGGAAATGCTAGAAATATTTCCAAGAAATTCAGGACAAAGCAAGGAAGCTCCCTCTCCCCAATGTTGGTCTGTAGCGTTCTAAAATGTTCCCACTAGCCTTGACAGGAGAACAGAATTCATGGCGTGAGTACTGTCAGAGAGGACAAAAGATCGTCCCTGTTTCCATGATAGTGTGATGCTTACTTAGAAAACCTACATAATTAAGAATGAAACTAGTCAACAGCATAAGTCGTACCTCCAAGAAAGCAGCAGGATGGGAAATTTCCCCCCAAATCATCACCATTTCCATTCATAAAATCCAAATCCGGAGGAACGAACGCGAAAAGAAATGCTATTCAAAGTGCCTAAAAACTGCATGAAGTCTCTGAGTCAATTTACCAGGATGCACCGAATACTTCAAGAAATACAAAGGAAAGTAATCCTACAGAAATGGGAGAACACACTACTCGGAGGACATAACCATATACTAGAAAGGGAGTCCACGTAGGCTAACTTACAGTTAGTATTATACGAATGAAATTATCAAGGCGATAATTCACTAAATGAAATAAAATCATATTAACATTCATTTCTGGAAACAAACCACCTAGAATCTCAAGGGAAATGATAGGGGGCTAAATAATATGTTATTATATCTTTGTTCTATATATGTAGAATATATAAATTATATAGAATTGAATATTTTTGTAAGTTATCCTCAATTTCTTTTAATTAAATTTAAATAATTAATAATAAATAAAATAATATAAATAATATTTATATCATATTATATTATAAAATATGATATAAGATATATTATAATATGATATATTGAATTAATAATAAACTTAATACATTAAATTAAATAAAAATAAATGCTTAATTTTCTTGTCAAACAATTTTGAATGGAAAATTGCTTTAAAAAATCTTACTCTCTGTTTTAAAATCAATACTGTGTTTTGGTTCCAAGGCAGAAGAATGGTAAGGACTAGGCAATGGGGGTTAAGGGACTTGCCCAGGGCCACATAGTGAGAAAGTGTCTTGATTTGAACCCAGAAGCCCCTGTCTCTAGGCCTTGTTCTTTTTCCACTGAGTCATAAACTAGCTGCCCCTAGATAATTACTTTTGATAATTCTTTGCATTCCTTTTCTGTTTCTTGATTTAATAACAAAATACTGAGATAATGAAACCATGAAATCATAATGGCTACCATTTATATACATCCAGAGGGTTTACAAAGGCACTTCCCATAAATTTAGTCATTGGATCCTCATAAAAATCCAGGCAGATGCTATTCTTCAGTTTTACAGATAAGGAAATGAATGATGAACATACCCAAACTCATATAACTAGTAAATGACTGAAGCAAGATCGGAACTCAGGTCTTTCTGCCTCCACGTTTAACATTCCATCCACTATGTTACCTACTTTCCTCTTAAAAAAAAATCAAAGTTCACCAAAAATTTATTTTATTCTTTAAAAATAAAAAATCTAAATTATGTTGATCATTTTTAGGGAAAGAAGGCAACAAATATTTAAAAAGCACCTAATATGTGCAGACGCTGTGCTGAATATTTTGAAATAATTATTTCATTTGATCCTCACAACAACCCTGGTAGGCAGATGCTATTATCTCCCTTTAACAGATGAAGAAACTGAAGCAGAGAGAAATTAAGTGACATATCCAGGATCACACAGTTAGTCCATGTTTGAGACTAGATTTCAACTCAGGTCTTCCTGACTCTGAGCTTCTGTCTACTGTGCCACCATCTAGTCCTTGGCTTCATGCTTTCTAATTTATCCCTATGTCTTCTCATTTTAAAGATTTTTTTCTTTTGTGCTCATTTGGGACGTATTGCTTGGTTTTCTTATTTATTCTTAATCACATAACCAGTTCATTAATCTTTCCTTTTTCTTTTTTTAAAATAGTGTTTATTTTTAGAGAGAGTGTTTTCTTTCTTTGAGACGTGTTGTAGCTGTATCTTAGAGATTTTGATGTTACTTTGTTGTTTTCATTCTCTTTCCTAGCCATTAATTCTTTATGTGATTTATTCTTTGACCCACTAATTATTCAGTAAACCATTAAGCCTCCAGGCCTGTTGTTTTTTCTTGGGTTGCCCATATTAATAACCATTTTCGCTGTGTTATGAACTATAAATATTGCAGTTATTATTTTCTATTTTGGCATCATTTTAAATTTCTCTCTGCTCTACCACATGGTCCATTTAACCAAAGATGCCTTGGAATTGACATGTACCTGTTTGCATGCATGCATGTGTGTTTTGTTCAAGCAGGGTTTGAATTTCATCAGATCAAAATTATTTTATCTTTTATTATTTTCTTTAGCTCTTATTTAATGAATACCCCTCCCCCCAAGAACCCAGGAAAGTAATTGACTTGGCTCTCCTTTTTTCTTTCTAATGGGCTGATCTTTCCTACTCGGGTCCCAAACCAATTTGGAGAGGTGACTACTGTCATATGTCCGTCAAAATCTAATGTCAAAATCGAATTGTCAATTTTTCAGCAATTCTCAGCAAATTATCAATTCTTTTCCACATATTGAATGAGATGTTTTCAGGGTTAGTGATTTCTGTTATTTTGGATTCCAGTTATCCTGCTGATTTATTTTTTTCCTATTATTCTATCATGCCGTTGAGGCAGGAATCATGGTGCCATGTGGGGAGTGAGGAGGTTGAGGCACAGAAACAGAAATTGTGGTGATTGCTGCTTTATGACGTAATCTGAGGACTGGAAATGCTATTATTTCTTTATCCCAACCCTAACCCTAAATTTGGGACAGAAGAAAACCCTCCGCATGAAAGAGCCAACTTTGATTTGAGTACATTGAAACACGGAACCAACAAAATGAATGCAGCAAGAATGAGAAGTGAAAATCTGGATTGTAAAAGATTCTGCCAATGATAGTGGAGAAGGTTCTGCCAGCCAACACGTGGTCAGCGAACAGAGAAAGGAGGCTCAGTACTGTTGCTCAATGGCTCACTTCTCAAAGGAGGGAAAGGATTCTGAGGAAAGAAGGCAACCACAAGGCGATAAGCATTTATTGAACACTTGCTATGAGGCAGGCACTGGGATAAGCAGGGAAGAAGCAAGTACAAGCACAAAAGAAGACAGTCCCATGCCTCAAAGAGCTCCCTAAAAGGAGGGCTGGGGAGGTGCCCACTTTGGGGCACAGTGTAGAAGTGATTGGAAGGGGCTCATCAGAAACAGAGCCATGTGTGGAATGAAGGTTGGCTGGTCTAGACCTCGCCACAAAATAGAGCTCTTGTGGAAGGAAGACTCAAGGCAGGAAGGCTACCAGGGACCCTGGATGGATGCTCTGGGAGGAAGAGGTCTCAGGTGCTGGGGGAAGTTCCAGAGTGTGATGACCACATAGACGGGAGCTGAGCCAGGAGGGAGTGAAATGTAGCTTCTGGGAACAAAACATTGAGTCGGAATCTCTCATTAAAATGATCCATCTCGGCCCCAGAATGACAAAATGCTCCCTTCACTGGGGAATGGCGGCTGTGAATTTTGAATGTTGCCCACAAAGTGAGATATGCCTGATGGGTTTATAGTGTCTGAAGAACCATGATTCTCTGCTCGAAAACAAAACCCAAAGCCTCTGTCCAGTGAATAGCGGATAGGGAAGGGGAGGATGTCTTCCAAAGGGAATGTCGTGGGAAGCACTGGCCACGTCTCACTGATTCTGCCTTCACCTGTCTCCTAAGGCTGACCTCTTCCCTCTAGCCCACGCATGGCCCCCTGGATTCCTGGAAGAGCATCCACAGATCTCACAACATCAGTCCATCCCCCACATGGCTACACGGAAGGGACGGTCACTCCCCGACTCAGTTTGTTCTTGCCTCTGGAATAAGCAATTAACCCCATTTTCTGTCAGGGGACATTTTAGTCTTCTGCAACATAGACTGAAGGGCTTCAGCCTGATTAGGATCAAACATCATTGGGAAACCAAGACATGGTCAAATAGGTCACGATTTCAATATTCCATGTGAAACCCCCCCTCAACAGCCACATTGCAGCTAAAGCCAAGCATGCCGTCTTCCTAGATGGACACGAGGCAGTTCTCTGCTTTAAACGTGAATTAATCCTACTCTCTCGCATGACAATCGAGCGTTTAGATGTGATGCCAGTTGGGTCGGGGGAAGGAGCCAACAAGGGAAATGCACCTGATTCCGTCTTGGAGGGCCTCTGTCAGAGGAAATACTGAGAAATGCCCAAGTTTGGAGATCTTGCCTCATCTCATTTCTCTTTCTTGCCTTTCCCTGAATCTATTTCAAATGCAAAGTGTTCTTGCCAGCCCACAGATGGGTGAAGGATCTCAGCTGCTACGTGCATCGCCGGGTGCTCCTTGAAATCTGGGTTCCTTTATTGATCCGAGCATTATTTATTTCATGAGGCTGTGCCTCACGCCGAGCGGCTTGCCGAGATAAGATGTCACAGGAGAAAGCGCAGAGCCCGGCTCCTTTCAGATCCCATCCTTGCTGTCAACAGAGGTGCTGGCTTAAACAAGCCAGGATGGGCCCTCACTTCAGCACGTCACCGTTCTGGAAGCTGGTGCTGCCTTGGCAAAGATCAGATGAGCCGGTGAGACTCATCTCTGCCTTTGGAGCAGCCCTTTGCACGCCATCGTTCTAAGGACCTTTTAGTGCTCCTTTCTCTTGAGCCACATTTACTAACAGGATGTGGCACGTCAAACTGGATTCTTCCCCCACTGGGCTAGGAGGCTGTGAGGGGTGTGGGATGGCCATGGGGGTGGGAGGCAAGAGAAGGAGTCTCAGATGAGCTCTGATGCTCCCAACCTCAGGCACCTCAGACAAGGGCATTTCTTCCTCGTTGCCTGTCTTGATTTCTCCTCTGCAGAACAAAAAGTTGGACTGGATCACTTGCGGTCTCCTTCTAGCAAGAATCTGCGTACACTTGCCTACTGGGTGCAGTTTCATGGTCCTTTGGACTTCCTTCCCTGGGAAGCTGCTGCCACTCCCATCATGGTGGTCATGGTGGCCTTCTGCCTTACCACTCTTTTATGGAGGCCTGGGATGCTCCTCTGCTCTTTAACATTCCCCTGATCTATCAGGGCTTTACAGAAGGAATCTCGCTTTACAATCTCGCTCAAATTATGAGACATTTATTAATGGAGAAACAAGCATGTCAGGGAAATAGTCCTGCCACACGCAGACTAGGTGCCGAATCCAAAGGGCTGTAGTGATGGTGCCCGTGAAGTAGTATTTCCAGTCAGTCCCACATAGCAGCAAGTGCTCCATGTTTGCCAAACCGAGAAGAGAGGAAGACGGAAGCTCCTCCATGCCTTTCTCTGTCTAGAACCTGGGTTTCCTGGGATAGAGCCCATGACTGTGAATATCCCTCAGAGCTAAGATCCCCAAGGACCCAGCTATCACGGGAGCTCTTTTCCCAAAGGCAGACTTGCTGGGCACTCGCCTAGATCTGACATTTCCCTAGTGTGGCAGCTCGGTAGCCCAGTGGATAGATCCCTGGACTGAGAGTCAAGAAGAGCTGAGTTTCATCCAATGGAATTGCACATCAGCTAGGGGAGGGGGGTGGAGGAAGGGAGGGAAAGAACATGAATCTTGTAACCATGGAAAAATCTAAAATAAGTACTTAAATAAAATTTAAAAAAGACCTGAGTTCAAATTCATCCTCATGCCATTACTAGCTGTGGAATGCTATATTTCCTTAACAGAAATTCAAATTGAAATGGAAATATAAAAACATACAAACAATCAGAAAAACCTTGAAACCACCTAAAACTTGGCTTTGTAGTTCTAAATTGTTTGTGACCTCATCAGGAAAGGCAGGCCAGTTGATGTGTGGGCAGGAAGGCAGAGACTATCTCTAATAAGGCATGAGGGGCTCAGCTTCTCTCCCTTTCAGTGATGGTCCCCATGCATCTCACTCAGGCTCTGGGTGGGTGTTTTTACTCTTAAAGACCTGTGAATGGGTCCTAGTGACAGCTCAACCTTCCCTGAGTCAGGGCTTGCACCCAATGAAGGAGAGATGGCGGCTCCATGCTATGAGACCCATGAAGGCTATTTCTTGGAGAGTTCTCCAGAGCCCACTACGAGGGGCTCCATCCATCAGACTTGTGTGAGCTCTCAACCCCATTCCAGAGCCACACACTGTGTACAGCACATAACGATCGATAAAGCTTCTTGGCAAGACGTCCCTGACTTAGTAAAGGCATCGCTCTGCCCGTGGGCTCCCACGGAAAGGCTCGACGTCCCCGATTTAGTACAGGCATCGCTCTGCCCGTGGGCTCCCACGGAAAGGCTCGACGTCCCCGACTTAGTACGGGCATCGCTCTGCCCGTGGGCTCTCGTGGAAAGGCTCGGACTCCTCTCTATGTAGCCAGTGTCCAGGGAGTCCCAGGCCTCTGGGCCCATGTGGGAGAAGCTGCAAAGGTCCCAGTGATCCTTGTCTTACTGACCCCACCAGGAGTTGGCTTTTGCCAGTGTCCTAATAGAGAGAATTAGACAAGTCAAGTTTGAATTGGCCTTTTAACTCCGCCATGATTTCTCTGGAACACTCTGCATTTGCGTCTAGGCTTCACAAATGGGGGTTACGGGGTCCCCATCTCCCACTCGGGCTCTCAAGTCCATTTGGGTAGAGGACAAGTCTTATGATGGCTCAGAGAAAATATGCCCCATACAAAGGTTCAAAGGAGCCCATAAAGGCATACAGAAAGCGCCCCAAACATCCCAGTAAGTGAGTTATTATCGGAAAGAAGCTGAATTTTGGATTGCACATGAGAATTCTGACAGATCATTAGATTTCCCGAGACCCCCCGTGTAGCACAATCTGCTTCCCATGGTTTGTGCTCATGCAGGAAAACAAACACACTTTGGGGCTAATAGACAGGCAACCCTCTACCCACTGGGTGCCTCATCCCAGCGACTTACTGAAATAGCACAGAGGAGCAACAGCCTAGTTTGTGCCCTTCACCGTCTTCCCCCATGTGGGACCACCGACACGGCCCTTTTCTGTCCTGATTGGGACCCGCTTCTCTCTCGGGGGAGGTGAGGTCTCTGAACTCTCACTTGGCGTTTCGGGTGACCAGAAAATCGCTCTTCAGAGACAGAAGATTATTCTCTGCATCTCCTGGTTAGTAAATAGACATTCACTCCACTTGTTCTACGCAGGAAGTTAGGGTTTTAGAATGCCGTCAATGAACCCCCATCCTGGACCAAATGCACATGAATATGTATGGAAGTGAGAAAACGTGGAATGAGCCAAACGGACAGCCAATGATGCTTGGCTGAAGCAGATTATGGGAAAGGGACAAACATGTAAGAAATTGGAAAATGTAGGTGAAAGACGCATAATGGAGGGCCTTCAGTGGCCGTGTAAGGCATTTGCACTTTGTCTAGAAGTCATCGGAAGCCATAAATTGTGTGTGTATGCTGTAGCCATGCCTCCCACCAGGGTGACTTCTTCTCCGTGGCGTTTTTGGAAGGCCAGCAGGCTCATGTCCATAGCCAATTCTGGGGCAGTTATTTAATGTATACCAATCGCTTGACAACTCACCCGTCACCACGAAAGTAGTCCCCATAAACCCCAACTTCCAATTCATCACCAGCCAAGTCCAAGTTCACCAGAGCAAGTTGGGTCCCTCTTCTTCGTCCTTGTCACGAACAGTTCTGAGCTCTTCCTCCTGTTGGACCTAACTAAGCCCGAGGGACAGATTGGAAGCCCCCATTCCGCTTCCATATGTCTCAGCTAGCCAAAGCAGGCAGGCAGTGTCTCGTTTGCTCTTAGTAACAGGATATTTCCAGTGGATTAACAAGGTTTGCCTTTGTTGTCTGCCATGGTACTAGGCCTAGAGGGGCTGTTTCCCATTTCCATCTCAAGTGACTTCTTATTCACATTAGATTAAATTAATATACACATTATCCCAATGAACATTTTATATTTCTTCAATTAAAATTCCCTACTCAAATTTATTGCTTTAATTGTGGAGAGTATGAGGACGAAGACAACATAGCCGTTGAACAGAGAGGCCTGCATCTCTCACCCACTCTCTTCCTGGTGACAAGGGGGCGGGTCTTCCCCCACTAACCCTGAAGGCTCATCGGGGTCCTTCTGTACAAATGACCCAGCACCGACCATGGAGCCAAAGAAAACGTGACGTCTCCAACCCAGCTGTTATGGGCATGTGTGGGCGCTCCTGTCAGAGAAGCCTAGTGGTGGAAGAGAGCTTGGAGATGGCATCCTCTCTTCCTCCTCATCTTACAGATAAGGCGACTGAACCTTAAAGATTCAAGGGATTAAAACTCAACTACTCAGCGAGCATCTAGTCATCTCCTATATTCCAGCACTGGGCTAGGCACTGGGGGCCCAAGAAGAAAGAGCAGAATGATCACTTCTCTCAAGGAGCTGGCATTATTTTGGGAGACACGAGATGAACGCAGATAGACACAGAATCGATACAACAGAGTCAAATACAAAATACAACAGTTGGGGGGGGGGCTCCAGAGAAGCTTGGTGGAGAAGGTGGAATGTGAGTGCTGGCTTGAAGACTGTGAGGTAGGGTTAGAAGGAGGACATTCCAGGCCTGAAGAAGAAAGAGCACAAAATGCCACAGAGGAGGAAAAGACAAAATGACAAATGAGAAAAGACAAAATAAAAATTTGTCTGGATTGTGGACTGTAAAACAGAAGAAAGGAACAAATATTTATTCATCATCTACTATGATCTGGGCATCCTGCCACACACTTCACAGAAAGCATCTCATTTGATCCTTGCAACAACTCTGGAAGCGATGTGCTATTGTTATCCCCAATCGGCCTGTGATGAAATGGATGTAGACAAAAGTAAGATGACTTACCCAGGATCATAGAGCTGGTAAGTGTCTGAGGCTGAATTTGAACTCAGATATTCCTGATGTCAGGCCTGGACTTTATCTACAGCTGAAGAGGGAATGATAAACAATGAGGCTGGAAGGATAGCTTTGAAATTCTAAAAGAAAACTTTTATTTAATTCTGGAGGCTCCAACAGAGTCCTTGTCCTTCAATGTTCTGTCCTTCAAGGCTTTCTAGAAAAGTCAGGGAAAGACTTCATCAGCTGAGGAAATCTGTTGGCCCCAGAAATATCAGGGACAGAATAGTAAGTGGCAATGAGAACTCCAAAAGATATATCCTCTTTGCTCATCTTTCTTTTTTCTTCTTTCTCATCTCTGCTTGTCATCAGGCAGCATCCCTCTCCAAACAGTCCCAAATCCGTACTGACATAACACCTTCAGATGACATCCACTTGCAGCTCTTTGGGATACATTATTTAAATCTTTCCCTCACATCTTTTTACATTTTCCAATAGAATATTAAAAACTTTATAAAGTGCAAAATTCTCTTCTCGCCCCACATATGCAAACTAGTGAATAAACATATATAACCCAATGAAATCGAGTTCCATTTTAAAAGTGAATTTGGTCCTGGTGAAAGGCATACATAAGCCTGACAGCTCAAGAATACGAAGTCTCACAAAGTCTGTGCCTCTTCCTTTCTTTGGAAAGGCCATCTGGGGAAATGGGGGGTCTTTGGCTTTCCTGGCTGTGTTTACCCAAACACTGGAGAATCGATGGGCTCCTTTAGGAAAAGATGCTCCCCATCATCTGATAGAATAGCCTGGGAGTGTGGCCACAGCTACTGTTGAGCAGGAGTCTAAAGAGAAAACAAAGAAGAATAAGGTCCTTGGCGTTGAGGAAGAAAAGGGCAAAAACATGGCAGCCATTGTGGTTGTGGATGGGGGGCGGGGGGAGATTACCAGTGGTTCTATAAGCCGTCATGCTTTGGCAGATGGTAGCATCGCTCATAATTAGCCCTCAGTCTCATGTGGAATGGGTTAACAGGACCCTGACATGGCAGGTAGGACTGTGGAGATGCTGGGAAGTGAATGCTTGGGGCTATTCAGCTCATGGTAACTAGGGCTCTTTACCCTGTTGAGTCAACATGAAGGCATGACTAGCTTGGAGAAAGTACACTGCACACTGGAGCTCCGGGACAGGGATTACCTGGGTAACTGCGGCAACAGGGAAAGCCGAGAGTAGTTTCTACAAAACAGTCCTGTTGCAGCCAATATTCCAGCTGAAGATGCAGACCCAGTGATTCTCTCACTAAGAGAGTGTTCCTGCCCAAATGGACTCAGCAGCCATTTTGGAAATCGCTCCTTCCATGCTCTTGCCTTTCTTTAATAAGAGCTTTTAGCTTCATACAATGTACTTCCTGATTGTTCTGGGGAAAGCAGCCTTCAGGGAGACTCAATGATGCTGAGTGGACATTTACCCCAAACATGCCTTAAACCCACCAGAGCTTGGAGAGAGCCTGAGATGGAAGGAGGACCAGGCTGTGTTGGGTTGATCAGATCAAGGATAGAAGTCAAATTGGAGAGCTTCGGCCCATCAAATCTCCCCTGAACCCCAAACCAAAAAAAGAACCCCAAGTATGAGCAAACCAGAGGCTGCTCCTGCCGATCTTCTGTTAATAAGCACTACCATTTACTGAGCATTTTCCATTCGGCAAAGGGCCTCATGTGTGTGATCTCATTGGATCCTCCCAATAATCTTGTCAGGTAGGTGTTATTTGGTGGTGGTGGTCAGTCATTTCAGTTCTGTCTGACTCTCCATGACCCTATTTGCGGTTTTCTTGGCACAGTCACTGGAGTGCTTTGCCATTTCCTTCTCCAGTTCATTTTACAGATGAAGAAACAAAGGCAAGTAGGGTTAAGTGACTTGCGCAGGGTCACATAGCCAGAAAATATCTGGGGTTAGCAGATGTGAACTCAGGTCTTCCTGATTTCAGACCCTGCACTAACCCTGTGTCCCCTGGTTGGCCCAGGTGCTGTTGCTTGAATCTGTTTTATAGTTAACAAAACCGAAACTCAGAAATGCTAAGCTTCTCGCCCACAATCACAGAGCTAGTAAATATCTGAGGCTGGATTCAAACTCAGGTCTTTTTGTCTGTAAGTTTAGCACTCTGTCCATTAAATTTTAGCACTGCCTTTTAGCACAAATTGTCGGCAAATAAATCCCTTGGAGCCCCCTAGGAGGGCATCTCTTGAAAATTTGAAGTCCACAGAAGAGCCAGCTTTCCACTCAATATACTTCACACAGCTCAACTTAGGGCACAAGACTGGAAAGAGCAAACAAAGACTCATCCCATGTTACGTCTTTTTCTTGAAAATGAGAACCTGTCAAGAGACAGAAGGCCATGCGGAGGGGGCATGGAGTCAGGCTCCTGTGACAACCAGAGTCTCCCAAAGAAGGTGCCTGAACAAGCACAGTAGAAGAGAGGATCCCCAATTCATTTGGTGTGGACATGTCTATTGAGTGTGGCTGCCCTCGAGGGTGCTCTTCTGTGTCCAGAGTATTTGACTTAGTGATCTCCTTAGTGTCTATCCATTTAACTCTCATCCCTGGTCTGATGGCATGTAGGGAGCAGTATTTAAACTATAGCTACTAGTACTACTACTACTATCACTACTATTACTACTACTACTACTACTGCCACTACGAATACCTACTACTAGTAATACTACTGCTAGTACTACTGCCACTACTTCACTACTGTCACTACTACTGCTGCTACTACTACTATTGTTGCTATTACTTCCCCTTTACAAAATATGCCCATTGTACCCATGGACTGTCTTTTGCTTTTTTTTATATACCCAGGGATTAATGATATCTGCTACACAGTAGGTGCTTAATGCTTTTTAGCTGAAGTCATGCCATCATTTCATATATTTCTCTAAAGTCTAGACTTCTTCCCACTCTGAGCTATAATTATAGGCTCATAGATTTAGAGAGAAAAAGGATGCTGGGACTACTCAACCCACACACCTCATTTTGTAGATGAAAAAACTGAGTTCAAGCAACATGACATGACTCACCTAAGGTCACAAATGTGGCAAATGGCAGATCCAGGATTTTCCTACAATATCATACTGCCTCACTTTTTTTTTGTTACATTAACTCAACTCAAAATAAAATTTGACTTATTCCTAATGCCTACAACATATGCATATGGTCTCTGTTGCCTGACCACATTATCAATTTATCTATCTTCTTTCAATCACCCTTGAATTATGCATTAAACACAACCCTTGATGGAAGAAACTATGCCTTCCAGCATCATAAAATAATGGGCTTTTAGAGTTGAAAGATATCTTGGAGTTTCTTTAGTTAGAAAGAAAGAAAGGAAGGAAGGAAGGAAGGAAGAAAAAAGAAAGAGAAGAAGGCAGGAAAAGAAAGAAAGAAAGAAAGAAAAAGGAAGGAAGGAAGGAAGAAAGAAAGAAAGAAAGAAAGAAAGAAAGAAAGAAAGAAAGAAAGAAAGAAAGAAAGAAAGAAAGAAAGAAAGAAAGAAAGAAAGAAAGAAAGAAAGAAAGAAAGAAAGAAAGAAAGAAAGAAAGAAAGAAAGAAAGAAAGAAAGAGAAAGAAAGGAAGAAAAAGAAAGGAAGGAAGAAAGAAAAAGGAAGAAAAGAAAGAAAGAAAGAAAGAAAGAAAAAGGAAGAAAGAAAAAGGAAGAAAGGAAGGAGGGAAGGAGGGAAGGAAGGAAGGAAGGAAGGAAGAAAAGAAGTAAGGAAGAAAGAGAAATAAAGAAAGACTGGAAGGAAGAAGGAAGGAAGGAAGGAAGGAAGGAAGAAAAAGGAAGAAAGGCAGGAAGGAAGGAAGAAAAGAAGAAAAAGAAAGAAAGAAAGAAAGAAGAAAGGAAGGACGGATGGAAGGAAGGAAGGAAGGAAGGAAGGAAGGAAGGAAGGAAGGATGGAAGAAAAAGATAGAAAGAAAGAAAGAATGAAAGAGAGAGAGAAAGAGAGAGAAAAAGAAAGAAAAGGAAGGAAGAAAGAAAAAAGAAAGAAAGAGAAAGAAAGGAAGAAAAAGGAAGAAAGGAAGGAGGGAAGGAGGGAAGGAAGGAAGGAAGGAAGGAAGAAAAGAAGTAAGGAAGAAAGAGAAATAAAGAAAGACTGGAAGGAAGGAAGAAGGAAGGAAGGAAGGAAGGAAGGAAGAAAAAGGAAGAAAGGCAGGAAGGAAGGAAGAAAAGAAGAAAAAGAAAGAAAGAAAGAAAGAAGAAAGGAAGGACGGACGGAAGGAAGGAAGGAAGGAAGGAAGGAAGGAAGGAAGGATGGAAGAAAAAGATAGAAAGAAAGAAAGAATGAAAGAGAGAGAGAAAGAGAGAGAAAAAGAAAGAAAAGGAAGGAAGAAAGAAAAAAGAAAGAAAGAGAAAGAAAGGAAGTAAGGAAGGAAGAGAGGAAGGAATGAAGGAAGAGAAAGAAAGAAAGAAAGAAAGAAAGAAAGAAAGAAAGAAAGAAAGAAAGAAAGAAAGAAAGAAAGAAAGAAAGAAAGAAAGAAAGAAAGAAAGAAAGAAAGAAAGAAAGAAGGAAGGAAGGAAGGAAGGAAGGAAGGAAGGAAGGAAGGAAGGAAGGAAGGAAGGAAGGAAGGAAGAAAAAGATAGATAGAAAGAAAGAAAGAAAGAATGAATGAAAGAGAGAAAGAGAGAAAAAGAAAGAAAGAAAAGGAAGGAAGGAAGAAAGAAAAAAGAAAGAGAAAGAAAGGAAGTAAGGAAGGAAGAGAGGAAGGAAGGAAAAGAAAGAAAGAAAGAAAGAAAGAAAGAAAGAAAGAAAGAAAGAAAGAAAGAAAGAAAGAAAGAAAGAAAGAAAGAAAGAAAGAAAGAAAGAAAGAAAGAAAGAAAGGAAATAAGGAAGGGAGGAAGGAAGGAAAAAGGAGATAAGGGAAAGGAGAGGTAAAAAGAAAGGAAAAGGAGAAGTAAGAAGGAATAAAAGAGAAAAGTGGACTACTCTTCTGTCTTCTTTCCCATAGGACTTAGCAGAATACTTTGATGGCATAGAAAAGGCTCAGTAAATGTTGGATGATTGGTCATTCCCTCAAGAAATCTCTAAATTCTAAGAGACAAAAGCATAAGATGATCAGAGATAGCCCAAGGTGAGAAAAGACAGGGTTGACAACCTGAAATACATTTCGAAGAGAGCAACAGGATTCTGTGTTGATCAATCAGCAGATGTATACATCTATCTATAGTTGTCTGGGGCTACTTAAGACAGGTAAAATGGCCATTAAATGGAGAGATGGGCTTTGACTTAGGAAAACCAGAGTTCCAATTCTGCCTCAGGCACTTCCTAGTTGTATGACTGAGGAGAACTCCGAAGCTGCCTCCATGTCCTGCTCTGAAATGAGGAGGTTGATAGCATCAGCTTCCCAGGGTTGGTACAAGCACAAAATGAGCCTGCAAAAACTCTACTGGCTTTTTCTACAAGTTGCCTTCCCAGCAGGTGTCTCAGAGTGCCCCTAAGATGGCCCATTCTCTCTGCGTTGTCCTGGTTTTCAATCTCTTGGTTGCACCAAATGAAGCCAAGCATGCCTCTGCCTGAGCTGAGACCCTCCAGGGAAGAGCTCAAGGATGACTTCGCATTTGAGGAGAGAAGTTTTCAAGCCTGAGTTATCCCAGACCCCGTAGAGCATCCCAATTCTCTTTGTTCTCAGCTTGATGCACCAGGAGAGCCTGGGTCAGAGAGGCTCCTGGCTGTTATGGACATAGTCAACGATGGGGCCACTTTCTATTGCTGAGGACTGTCCGCCATGTCAACACCGGAGCAATGTGTGATTTCACTGACCTGGGACCCTACACACAGCTCCAATCCAATCCCCTTGTGACTTAGTAAAGTCTTTGATTGTTGCTCTTTTAAAAAAATCATCCCTTTGTGGTCAGTCTTGGGATGAACCTTGCTGACCCAGCTTGGCTGGTCCTTTGGGTGAGCATCTGAAGCTTTCACAAGGGGGTAGGGCATGCTGGGTGCTAAAAACTTGGCTAGAACAGCCATGAAGGACCCAAGGTCACCTCCACACCACAAGGTGGCATCAGAGTAGAGATTTCAGGATTCCAAAAAAATAAAAAATTAAAAAAGGATTCAATCAACCTCCTCTTTCCCTGAACTAATACCAACTAACCATTTGCTGATGTAAAATTTCTGCAGTATCTTCACATGGGAACACGTTTCCTCTTCCATCCGGCAGGGTAAGAATCGGGATACTCTCTGAAAGTGACTCCCACGTCCAGCAAAAAGCGGTTTTGGACCTCTGAAGGGTGCCACTGTCCATATCAGAGCAGCTTGCCGTGTGCCCTGCCTCAGTTCCCGATGGCTCCCCTTCAACGTAAGATCAAGAGCTAACTGTGGCTTGGCCGGCAGAAGACCCGAGTCCAAGTAGGGAGCCTCAGAGGCATTCCAAGGGGCATTTCCAATGGGTCCAGCAGGCAAGAAGTCTCCGATTCCTCCCTTATCCTCATTGTACCTGGAGGAAGACAGACTCAAGTCTGTAGCTTCCTGGCAAGTCCTCATGAATTAATGCAAATGACGAGATGCAATGGTGTGACAAATTTATCAAAATAATTGCTACCGACAGATCATTTGACAGATTCTGTACAAGCTTCCAAAACAATACAACCCAGACAAGTCCATCTTGGAGTGCTTTTGGCTTCTGTGTTCTGGAAGGGTCCCCTCTGATTATATATTTTCTTCCTAAAAGTTTCCCCTTGGGACAGAGACCTGTCTTGGCCAATCAAGAATGGTTAACAACCATAGGAGGAGCTGCCTACAGGTTGACAAGCAAACCGGTCAAATATCTCAATGTAATCTCCCAGGTAACCCAGTGTCACAGCTTTAATCATTTCTAGGAGGTTTTCCTGGGGGGTCTTAAAAAGATATTAGGACTCTTGGGAAAATGTAAAATCATTTAGGTTATAGGTAAAGATCAGCTGGGTTAAAAAATATTCTCTTTGAGTTTTTTTTTAATTGAATTATTTTAAAGAGTTTAGAGACAGTGACACTCAGAGGTCATCCATTCCAGCTATTTCTAGATGTTAAAACATGTAACAATTTTTTAAAAAATGACCTCCTTTGTGGCATCTAAAAATGGCAGCCCTTCAATGACATAAGCAAACCCCATTCCAAGCATTGGTCTCAGAACCAGAATCCAATGATCCCACCCAGAAAACACGGTAATTAAGTGTCTTCTGATTCCTCTCGTGATATTTGTGACACACGCCCCTACAGATGCAGTTGCTTCCCCTACTGGACTAGAAACTCCTTGAGGGCAGGCAGAGAGTGGCTTCCTGGATTTCTATCTCCAGCTCTTAGAATGATTTTTGGCACAGAGTTAAATGGTTATTATTTCCCCCTTTATTTATCATTTCACAGGTGTTTATTATAGAGGAGCTGGCCCTCTGGGCTCTACCTGAGCAAAAACACCCCCCCCCACTTCTATCCCTCAGCCCTTCCCTATCAGACCCAAGGGGAAGGCTTTGGGTATTCTGGGGCTTTTTGTAATTAGCCCAATGTCACATGCAGACAGGAGCATCTGGAGGAGCCCTTCATCTCTAGGGAATTGGACTTGCATTTGGACTCTTTGTTGGACATCCTCCATGACAGCAGTGAACACATTTGGCAAGCATATGTCTCCTTGTTTTATGCCTCACTAGACATGGAGAATCGGAGCATTGGTAAACAAAGTTACCTCTAGGGCAGCCTCGGAGAGGGAATATTAGGAGGCAGCATTGTGCCTTGGGAAAAAGAAGCAGAACTGGGGGGGCGGCAAAGAGCTTGGGGCCAAACCTCAGCCCTTCCTCCTCTTGGCTACCTGAATGGACTTGGGCAACGTGGGCACCTCTAGGCCTGTTGTCTTATCCATATGGTGAGGAGTTTGGCAACTAACCTCAGAGAGTCTGTCCAGCTCTACATCTCCAGTCCTCAGTTAGCGCCATCATGATGTTGTCCCAGGAGACATCTCAGAGGAGGAACACTTCCAGGGCTGCGTTTGGCTGCCCAGCTTCGTATCTGGGTTGCCAAATAACAATGGTCACAGAGGTAGGGGACCACAGGGACACGGAAGCTGCCTTGGACATTCTTCCAGGGATGTTTCTACCAATTCCCAAACACCATTATATGTGAAAGCTAAAATGGCGGATTGTTGTAAAGGCAGTGGAGGGATGAGGGGTGGATGCAAGCTAGCCAGTGACTTGGGCACTGGGAGTGGAATCAAAACGTTAAAGATCCCTGAGCTCAGAACAAGATGGGTGTGGATGGATGGGGAAGAGGAAGGCAGAGGGCTGCATTCCTACCTTTTGAGCCCTCAAAAGCTTGGAAGAAGAAAGGGAATACCTATTTAATAAGTATGCACTCTAGGCCAGGCACAGCACTTGGCAAATGTCATCTTCTCCATTCCTTCTGACAGCCCTGGAACGTGAGGGCTCTTGTCACGCCCATTATACAGGAGAAGCAATTGAGGCAGGCAGAAGTTAAGTGACTTTATCGGGATCACATAGTTTGTAAGTCTCTAAGGCTCTGAAGATGGCACTGAATCTGTTTGATTTATCCTCTGACAATAGTAATAGTAGCCAATGCCCTAAAATGCGTCCTACATGCTAGGTATTGTGTTAAGCACTCCACATATATTATCTCAATTGGTGCTTTAAAAAAATCCTTACCTTTCATCTTAGAATCAATATTCTATATTGTGCCCAAAGCAGAAGAGTGGTAAAGGCTTCTAGGCAATGTAGGTTAAGTGACTTGTCCAGGGTCACACAGCTAGGAAGTGTCTGAGGTCAAATTTGAACCCAGGACCTCCTGTCTCTAGGCTTGGCTCTCATTCCACTCAGCCACCCAACTGCCCCCTCAATTAGTTCTTTTAAAAAGATCTGTATCCCCATTTTATTGTTATGGTTTATACACACACACACACACACACAGAGCTCAGTGAAATAGAGATTAAGTGACTTACCTAGGACTGAGGACAGATTTAAACTCAGGGTTTCCTGTCTCTTGACCTGAGCCTCTATCCCCTATACTAACCAATGTCTGTGGAGGACTTGTACACAAGAATTACATGAGATGAGAAGGTTTTGTTGGGTTATGAGGCAGTATTCAGACTAGTGAGACCTGAGTTCATTCGTGAATAGAAGAATGACCCTCACTCTACTCTCTCACCTCAGCCTTTCTGATGATGAAGCATCAAGGATTGGCCAACCAAGAAGTTCAGCTTTTCTTCCTTTTTAAAGGAAACTGGCCAAACCACCCTAATCTCTGATTTCTCTATTACTATTACCACCACCATTAACAATAATAGCACTTTAAGCTTTACTAAACATTTTATAAACATTTCTTTATTTACATTTGATCTACAATGACATTGGGAGATAGATATTATTATTATTTCCATTTTACATATGGGGAAACTGAGGCAGACATAAGTAACTTGCCCAGGGTTATACATCTAGTAAGTGTCTAAGAGGTAGGATTTGAACTTGGGTGTTGGGGCAGAGATAAGATGGCGGCATAGTAGCAGGAGCCTTCTAAATCTCCTTTCAACCAATAATTACAAAGCATCTTAAAAAAAACAGAAATCAAAAACAGATGAGTAAAAGGGTCTCTCCCACTGGATGCAACCTTAAAGGTAGGCAGTATTTGGGGATTCCCCACTTATAATGGGGTGAAATTGCATTTATCAAAGAGCAAGCTGTTCACACCTTCCCCACACTATCTACTGTGCCAGAGTCTGGGCGAAGGCAGAGCAATCTCCAAATTCTCAGGGGCTCGCTGAGGACACCACAGACTTACCCCTGAGGGCAGTGCAATGCCTTGGCAGTGAGAGTTGAGACCTGAGGTTAAAGATCATGGAGCCTGGGCAGCAGAGCATGGAGCTTGGGCAGAAATAAAACTGGACACAGCCTAGGCAACAGGGGCTAGAAAGATAGCCTCAGGGCAAAATACTTTCAAGTGTGCTACACAAAGAACATTGCATTACTTGCCCCCACTTGGGCTTCTGACTGGGAAGGGAAGTTACTCCCAAGGCAAAGCCCTGTGAGACAGAAGCTAAGAAAGTAAACAACATGCAGGAACCCCAATCCACTTGTGGCAAAAGAAATAAGTAGCAGCAAAAAAAAAAAAAAAAAAAAAAAAAAAAAAAAAAAAAGCTCATGACCCTGGATAATTTCTGTAGTGAAAAAGAGCAAAACACAGAAGCAACAGCAGAGAGTGACAAACAATCAAACACATGCAAACTTTCTAAAAGAAAAAAGGAAATTGGTCATGAGCCCTCAAGGAACTCAAAAAGGAGTTCAAATCAAAGTAAGACAGATGGAAGAAAATGGAAAGAAAAGTGGGAAAAAGAAATGAAAGTAATACAAAAAGAGAATGACAGCTTAAAAGACAAAATTGTCCATATGGAAAAAGAGGCATAGAAATCACATGAAGTAATAAGCAAATTGGAGATCAGAATTGACCTGCTGGAAACCACGGAAAGCAGTTGAGACCAAACCAAAGAGGAACATCAAAAGATCATAGCTGAAAATCAATCTCTGAACTTGGGTCTTCCTAAGTCCAGGTCTTGGGTTCTGTCCACTAGGTACTCTTCTCTTTTCTTCAGCTCAGGCCTGACAGAGTCCTGCTAATGGAGATGACATCCCCACTTCTCCTGTCCTCCCCTAACCAGGAGGTGCCCATGCATCAGCTTAGCTTAGCACACCGAGGACCTTCAGAGGACTCTGCGCAGGGCCTGATGATGCTGTGGATGACACAGTTAAGTCCTAACCACAATTCTAGTTCTTTCTATTTTAAAGCATGCCAAGGGCTGCGGTCATTCTTTTGTTTATGTATGTTTTTACTATCGGGGGCATTCTGCATTCTACTCATCTGCACACTCTAGTTGACTCAAGAGCTTGGCTCTTCTTTGGGAATCCTCAGTCCTGTCTTGCCATGCCAGAACCCACCATGGACCGGACTCTGGGTGAATATGCCCTGAATTGAACAAATGAATGATTTTTTCCCTCTCCTTAAGCTGCGTCCTCCGTTCCATGCCCTTTCTTTGACCAGAAATTCAGAAGGTGGGTTTGTACCCTCACTCGCGTGAGCCACCTGGCAACCATCATAACTTGATATGGAGGGGAATGTTTGGGGGCTGGAGAAAGAAATACTTGGGTTGCAAAGGCCAACCTCTGAGGCTCGCTGCGCTCCAAATGTCACCGGAAGTCCCCGGTCACATTTCTAACAGCTTACTCCCTTCTAAGTTCCTCCACGGAGTGGCCCCTTTGGCTTCTGCTGGCATTCTGCCTCCCTCCCTCTCCATCGTGAGCAGCGCATTCCATGAGGCATAACTCGTTCACTAATAGCAGCCACAGAGTGGAGGCCAAGTCTCATACCTTCTCCAGTTTCGGCTTTAGGGATGATGGGAAGAAATATGAGCCCACGTCCTGATTCCCCTTATCATCTGAAGTAAGGTTTCGTGAAGGACGTGGAAGCTGGAAAAAATACACCCTGTCTTCTGTGCAACTCCCCAAATAGGTTTAGAAGAAGGGTTCAGAAGGCAAGTCAAGATTAATCAGCCTCCTCCTGCATGGGAATCTCTGAGTCCTGGACCACAGACCCTGCTCGGAGTTGGCTCATTGCTGGAAGGAGCCCCATTTACCGAGTTGGTTTGATATATGGGAATAAACTCTCCAGAAGGAAACTGGATCCTTGGCAAAAGGTGAAATATATTATGTGGGATTCTCATCTCCCGTCCCTCCCTTTTCCCCAAGGTTATTTTTCTTACACACAAACACATCTACGCACGCACGCACACACACACACACACACACACACACACACACACACACAACTAGGAATATTTCTATCATCTATTTGGGCTATTTTTTAGATTGCTGGATTTCTTCTCCAGGAATATTACTTCAAGGGAGACCCGCCATTAACCGATGTGCCTTGATTCCATTCACCTGAACTCGAGGAACCCAAGAGTTTTGTCCTTTTTCCTCAAGTCTTTCTGTGAGTTTGCAGAAGGAGCCCGTGTATCTTACTTCCATCTGCATACTGTAATTATTAATACAGGGCAGAGGTCCTGTATTTCTTGGCATCGCGCGCATTCCCATATATAAATCATGATAAAGGACGATTGCTCTGTAGGGCCCACTGATGGTTTCAATTTGGCCAATGAAGAGATGGATTTTTTTAAAGCTTAATTTAAACCCCAGTCTGTTTTGTACAAATGGGCCTACGATAACCCGACTGCAGTCATGGGCTTCCCAGCCGATGAAAATAATCACAGGAATAAAATGTGAACCCAGCTCCAAAGTGGATCCTTACTCCACTAGCTAATGCCTCAGTAAGTCTGTGTTGTACATCCTTTTATAGCCAATTAAGAAGATGTTTTATTTCCCTCATTAATGGGGAAGCTCCCAGTCACCATGTTGAATCAATAAGGATGAGTTTGCACATCCTGTGAGAAGCCTTTCCTGGGGGCAAGCAGAACATTTGTCATCTTTATAATAAAGCTTTCCAATTTCTCTGATTAATATTTAAAAGAAATAACATGACCCGAGGAATATATATAATACCCTCATTCGAAGACATGCCATACTCCACCACTCACTTGGGTTTTCGGGCTAATGTGCCATCTTTCCCACATACATCCGCTCCCCTTGGAATTGGTCTCAGGCACACTTTCCTCAGCAGTGTCTGCTCCTTCCTCCTGCCCATCTCACAGCATCACTGAATCCTAGATTGGAAGGTGAGAGCCATTTGGGGGGCAGGGAGTCCAAATCCCTCATTTTACAGATGATGAAAATGAAATCAAGGGATTCACTCAGTTGGAGCATCAAAGACTTAAGGCCAGAAGAGATCTCAAAGGCCATCTAGTCCAACTTATTCCTGAAAAAGAATCTCCTTGCTAAAACACCTGACTTTGTTAGAAGACCTCCAGTGGTAGGGAGCTCACTCCCTTTTGGGAAGCCCATCCCACTTTGGGATAGATCTCTGTATTAGAATTAGTTTATAACCCTACACCAAATCTTTTCAATATCTTTTAATTATTCTTTGGAAAAAACCCTTACCTTCCATCTCAGAATTCATAATGTGTATTGTTTCCAAGGCAGAACAGTGGTAAGACCTAGGAAGTGGGAATTAAGTGACTTGCCCAGGGTCATCCAGTTAGGAAGTATCTGAGGCCAGATTTGAATCCAGGACCTTCCTTCTCTAGGATGGCTCTCAATCAACCGAGCCACCTAGTTGCACCCCCTTCCATTATTTCTATTTCTGCCCTCTGGAATCAACTTGAACAAACTTATCCTTCTATATGCTAGCTATTTAATTACTTTAAAACATTTTCTCATCTGCCTACACCTTTCTATGGGCTACACTTTATAACTCATTTTTCAGATGCCAAGTCTATTATCCAACCTTCCAAAGGAAAGCATTGTGTGGCACAATGGGAGGAGCCCTGATCCTAGGGTCATTCCCTAGGATCCGGCTCAGATCTCCCTTTGGATACTTAATGTATGTATTTCTTGGATAGGTCACTCAACTTCCACTGGCCCAAGTTTCCTTATCTGTGAAATAGAGAAGGGGCTCAACTACGCTGCCTCTGAGGTTCACTCTCAGTAATAAGATGACAAGTCTTGTCCATTCTGCTCTAGACAGCTTCATTTTAGGATCATATACACATAACATTCCATCGCCTTCCTCTCAACGTTGTGCTCTGTCCTCCCTTCTTCCTCATAGAATGCCTTCCTTCTGTCCAAACTCAGACCATCTCCAGCACTACATTCTGCATGAATCCTCTTCTGAACTTACCTGTTGATAGCAGCACCTTCCTCTAAGTTCATCTGAATGCATTTTATATTCATTCTACATGCATATGTCGGATGTACACTTGTAGACATATTCATCTATATAAGTATACATAAAACTATATTCCTTCTATTTTGATGGGAATAAATGTATCAAGAGCAGAGATAGCTTCATTTTTGTTTTTGCTTTTTTATCTCCTGTCCTAGTAAAGAATTTGGAACATAGTAGGTTCTTTATAAATGTTCTCTGTTGATTGATTTCCACCTCTTTACAAAATGGTATCAGAAAAAGAGCGAAGACTCAGTTTAGAATTGGAGTACCTTAGGGACTTACAGCCAGTGTGACCTTAGACCATTATTTCAACACTCTTCGCTTCAGTTTCCTCAGCCGTAAAAATGGGATTATTGGACTTGATAATCTTTGACTTCAATCAGCCTAATCTTTAGATTTAGGATTCTATGACCCCACCATCACTCAAAGAATGTTGCTATTAAAGGGACAAGTCTATAGCTTTTATTTCTTCATCCGAAAATCATCTGATTGTATCTTTTGATCCTTTCTCAACTGAACGATGGCTCACATTCTTACTTATTTGACAAAGTTTTCTATCTATTTTAGATGTGAGAGCTCTATCTGAGAAAATGTCTATAATGTTTCCCCCAACTTACTGCTTTTCTTCTAGTCTTGGCTACATTTGTTTTATTTGTACAAAAACCTTTTAAGTAAATGTGTCCCAAATTATCCATTTTACATCTCACAATGCTTTTTTATCTCTTGTTTATTCATAGATTTTCCGCATCCATAAATCTGATAGGAAATGTACTCCTTACCAGCAATAATACCACTATTAGGTTCATTTCCTAAAGTGATCAGGGAAGAAGGGAAAGAACCTAAATGTTCTAAGTATGAAGAACAGTTCTCTTTGTGGTGGTAAAAAACTGGAAATTGAAAGGATGCCCATTTATTGGGAAATATCTAAACAAGGTGTGACAGATGATCTTGATGGCATACTAATGTGCCATGAGAAATGAAAAGCAGGTTAACTTTGGGGAAAAAACCATGGAAGACACATGAAATTATGAAGAGTGAAATGAGCAGACTCAAAAGAACATTATATATATATATATATATATATATATATAAACAGAAATATTGTTTGAAGAATGACTCGTGTATGTCCACCTCCAGGAAAAGAATTGATTAATAGAAATAAGTGAGACATAATTTTATATACACATATATCTTTTTGTCATATGGCACCTTCTCTAATGGGGACAGGAGAGGGATGGAGGGAGCCAACTGGGTATTTTAATATAACAAACAAACATTTTTTTTTCTGTGAAAAGATGAGCCTTTTATCTCCTCACCCCCTCAAGGAGAAACTTTGGATAATTAATGATACACCATGACTTCCCCAAAGCAAGTCAACTTAAATTCTCTCTTCAACTCAATTCTGGCCACATTCAATTTCTAAAACTTGTTTTGATAATAGATTAGGCTCATCTCCCCCCCCCCCCCCGGTAATTCTTCTTCTACTCAGTTTCCCCATATGAATCAGTAGGTTAAAAGGTCGTAAGTGATCGTGGACCACACTCAGGAAGCTCTGTAACAATCAGGGATCTGGTATAATCAACATGCATGTTACTGGCAACAGGACAACCTGAAGGTTATCATCCTCTCCATGGAATCCCTGTCCCTTTGTTTCTTTCTCCCCCAGCTCATCTATAGCCATGACAACCATATTTGCCGATGATAGACTGCTGCCCCTCGTATCATACTAAGTCATCTCCCCTTTGCCACATTTCTAGGAATCTGAGACTCTTTTTAACCTGTGAATGAATAGGAGACATCATCTTGCCATGGGAAATGGAAGGGAACTTGGTTTTCTCCTGAATGATATGGATTTGGGGGAAATCAAGAACCACGAAGCTTAAGTGAGACACTGCATTCTCTCCCCCTTTGGTTAATTGTGTGTTTGAACAGATGAGTCCAGCATAGACTATCTCTTGTGGAAGCCAGTCCCAACCTTGATGACTGTACTGATAAACACAGAAGAAGCCTTTGGTGAAAGGCAGTGCGCACTCATTTGTGTTGAAGTGGTTTTGAACAAAGAAAGGAAAGATCAACACTTGATATGATGGAGAGGATTCATGAGAAACGAAGCAGAGCCAGTCTTCAAGATGGCGAAACCCAGCCACTTTCCCAATGAGATGCAAACGAAGCCGAGTTGCCCACCATCTTCAGGATTATTTGAAATGGTAATAGGAAGGTGAGCCTTAGCAGTGACAAGAAGAAGAAATGGAAGAAGCACTCAAACGCAAAGCAGAGTCACTATCTCTCTCTTCAAAAACTGGCTGAGGAGAATGAACTATAGAAAAAGTAGGAAGAACAATTAATAGTCTCGGAGTCAGATTAGCATACAAAACAACTCCACAGAACTCATAAACATTCCTTTATACTACTCGTAAAAACCAAGAGATAAAAACCTCATATTACATTGAAAGCTACCACAAAATACACGAAATATGTGGGTGCTGATCTAGGAAGACACATTCAAGGTTTTACTAAATAGAACGAGGAAACGATTGTCACATACGTGGCCAATGAAGTAACTAGAAATAGTGATAATGCCAAACCATAGAATTTCAGAGTTACTGGGGTTCTCAGAGGGAAAATAATCCAATCTATATAGCCTGGTACTATACAATGAATTAAACAATGAACATTTATTGAGATCCTGCCATGTGCCAAGGACTGTGCTAAGCCCTGGGGTAACAAATGAGGCACAACATTTCTTGCCTTCAAGAATTTATTGCATGTGGGACAAGGGCTTGTGCCACCTTTGGGTGCCACACACCTCCAGTATGGGCAAACCATGCCACTGGAGGAAACCCATTTCTCTTTTGAATTCTGTCAGGAGAATGTAAATTCTTTAAACGTAGAGATGTTTTTATTTTTGTTTTTGTATCTTTAGCGACAGGTGAGTTAGGTGGCACAATGAAGATAGCCCTGGGCCTGGAGTTAGTATGACATGAGTTCAAATCTAGGATCAGACCCTTACAGCTATGTGACCCTAAACAAGTGATTTTTAAAAAAACCCTCTATTTGCCTCAGTTTCCCCATTGGTAAAATGAGCTGGAGAAGGACATGTCAAACCACTCCAGTATTTTTTCCAAGAAAACCCTAATCATGGTCATAAAGAGACAAACAACTAAACAACAAATCCTTAGCAGCTAATATGTATCTGATGGAGCAATGAATTGATATTCATTTAGTAAGGGATATCCATGTCCCAAGCATCATATTTGGTGCTACCTACTAGAAATGTGCATTCTACTGGGGGAAGCCAACCTGTAAAGGGAAGCTGCAAAAGGGAGCCAAGAATACGTGATCACTGGGAATTACTGCAAAGTCTGGTCCCCAACAAGCTAGAGTGCATTTGCATTGATCAGGGCTGGGACCCTTTCTGGAGCTTCCTCCCGGGAAGTCTGGACGGGATGCAGCCCATGGTCAGGGCTTGCTGGGAAGTGGCCATACCTCACAGTCACTTCTTAAAGACTTTTTGAATTGAGTTACGTAGCTCTAACTCTGAATATTTTTCCTGACCCCGAGCCAAACTTTGTCTCTGAAATGAGTTCTTCCTTTTAAGGCAAGCAGAACAGCTTTCTCCCGTTTTCCCTTTCCAAGTGAAAGACCTTCATATTCTAGAAGACAGCTATTGTGATTCTTGGAAGTCTTCTCTTCTCCAAATCAAGTCTCTCCAAGTGCTTCAGCAACCCTTTATCTGGCAAAGACTTGAGACCCTTCACCATTCGGATAGCTCTCTTGTGGAGAGATGTTCCTCAGATCACCAGTGCTGGACTTTCCTGAACTGAGACAAGGCATTTACTAGCTAAGTGACTTTAGGTAAGTCACTTGATCTCTGGCTGCCTCAGTTTTCTCATTTGTTAAATGGGGATAATAATAGTACCTTCCTCCCAGGGTCATTTGAGAGGATTAAATGAAATCACATGAACAAAAGGCCTTTCAGACTTGAAAGTGTTCTAGAAATGACAGTCCTGCTTGGAACACACCCCAATAGGCTATTAGTGTTCCTATGAACAAGAGAGACAATGTGCATAAGGGCCTACATGCTATGCATATAGAAGTTATTATTATTATTATTGTTGTTGTTATTATTATTAGTCTTTGTACTCTGGCCAGCATGGCATATGCAGGGTTGTCTCCTCCTATCTATTCCTAGAGGCTTCTATAATCCCTTTGTGCTCTCCTATTGAGTTTTCTTTCTTGTTATGCTTCAGTCCTTTGAGTCCATGACTTCATTTGGGATTTTCTTGGCAAAGATACTGGGGTGCTTTGCATTCCCTTCTCTAGTCCATCTTACCAATAAGGAGACTGAGACAGACAGGGTTAAATGACTTGCCCAGGGTCAAAAAGCATCTAGGATTCTCAGGCCAGATTCAAACTCAGGAAGATGTATTTTCCTGACTCCAAGTCCAACATCCTCTTTATTGTGTCTTAAAACCACAGATCCTAGACCTGTGGTGGTGAAGGCGTGGCACGGGTGCCCAGGAGTGCCAGAAGAGTCTGCTTTATTTCCCCTCTCCACAGAGCCCGAAGACATTTTTCACATTCCCTGCCCCTCTGCATAGCAGCTGAATTCAAGCACTTCTTTCCTCTGCTGTCTGGGGTAATGTGGGGCTACAGGAAGCTTAAAACTGCAATTTGGGCACGCAATCTCGAAAATGTTCACCAATGCAGTTCTAGCCAGTTAGGCTGCTTTGTAACCATGCTTCCTCCCCACCTTGTACTTGGGAAGTTCCATTTTTGATCCCAAGCCTAAGACTTTGCATTGATCCTCAATTTATTTAATCTTAGGCCATTTGACCCTCTAGTCTCACCTACGAAGATGATTTGGAATCCTGAGTCTGCCATGCAACGGACTGGCTTTCCTCCCAGATTTGTTCTAGCTACAAAGCTGATCTATTTATTGTTCAAGAGGGGCTCTACTAACCTAGTAAAAGGATATTGCTGCCCAAACTGATTTATCATTTGATCCCTGGAACAATCAAATTACCAAACAGATAGTAAATATAATTAGCCAAAATGTAAACAGAATTCTTATAGAGGATCCAAAAGGTCAAGACAATGAAAGGAAACAATGAAAAGATGGAAATGCTGGAAGGCAGGTTATTACCTAGACGTGAAATTATGTTTCGAAGCACTGATGATGAACAGTATCTGGAACTAATTAAAACTAGAAAAGTAAGTCAGTTGGAAGAGGAGCTAAGCAAGACCTAGAAACAAGGCAGCCAGCAATCTAAGAGCTGAGAAAGAAACCCAAGAACACTAGCTACTGGGCAAAGAGCTTTAAGTTTTTCAATCATTCTTTGCGGGCAGGTAGGAAATTAGTTAATGAAAGGCAAGTTCAGAGCAGAACTGTCAGTCCCAAACTAGCAAATGATTTAGACATAAAAAACCAAAAACTGGTGATCTCTTTAGTGAGGTGAATGCCTGCTGAGGAAACTCCTTTCACCAGAAACTACTCTGTCCTTTGGAAACAGAACTGACTCCAAGACCAGAGGATATGAGTTCAAATCCCATCTCAGAACAATGCCAGCTATAAACCTTGGGCAAGTCACTTGAGAGCTCTCTGCCTCAGTTTCCTCATCTGAAAGAATGAAGGGATGGAACTCAATGGACTCTGATGCCTCTCCTAACTCAGGCAGATCAGCAACTGTTTTGCAATTTATCCCCTAAATGGGTTGGTTACTTTAGCTACTGAGGGATTAAGTGATTTATCCAGGATGGCAGTCAGAGCTATTATGTGAACGCAGAACTTCTTGAGTCAGAGAGGCCAGCTCTTCTCCACTGCTTGGCTTTTCATTAATCTTCCTAATAATGTAGTAAAAAGTCATATACATACATATGTGCATACATGTACATATTTGGTTTCTGCAGCATTCCTGACTGCTATTAGGGTCCCCTCACTTCTGCTGAAAGAACAGAGGTTTGTGCACTAGAGATCTTTCCCCCCTTCTGCTTTTCCAAGCAAGTGACTCGGGAGAAAGGATGGCATCTGCTGTACATGCCAAAGGATGGGGATGGGAACTGATGGTGACACTCGAAACATAGTATAATTAGAGAAAGGAAAGTCTGGAGAAACAGTGGGTGGCAAGGCTCAATCAGTAAGCCATTATCTTAGGTGCCTTCTATGTGGACACAAAGACCAAGTGAGTCAGCCCCCACCCCAGCCTTCTTGGTGTGCCAAAATCTGCCTTGAGGAGCGTAGTTGATTCCAGCCAGAGGGACGTCCAGCTTCCACACTGTGGATATTCCTGGTGATTTATGCATTTGTTGGAGGCTAGAGTTTGCTCATTCTGGACCGTTTTTCTCTTTTATGTAAGCCAGTGAACTATGTGAATACGAGTGGAAGTTGATTTCCCCTTCTTGGGAATCCCATGCCTACAGTTCTTCAGGCTCGCCATGTTGGGGACTGAACTAAGAGAGAGAAGGGATCTCTCCAAACGGGCCCGGGGTCTTCCCAGCAGTAATATCTGTCATTGGGCGAACCCAAATCAGTGGTTTCCTTGTTTCTCTTTCAGGAGAAATGAGGGTCAAGAACCTGTGATTTCGTCCTATTGAACTAAATCCATTTGTAACTCATCATTCTTTGAAAATTGTCTTTTTTCCCATGCTCGCACAACTAAATGCTGGGGTGGCATTGGAACTCAATGTCTTGATTGCCCGACCAACGCTCCAACCAGCAGTAGTAGGGTAGTGGGGAGGGAGTAAACATTCATTAGGCATGTAGTTATGGGCCAAGTGTGCTAAAAGCTCTTACAGATAATATCTCTTCTGCTCCTCACAATTGGGAAAGGTCGATACCACGATTAGCCTCATTTTGCCCCGAGGGACTGAGGCAAACACAGGTTAAGTGACTTGGCCCAAGATCAACCAGCTAGTAAGTGTCTAAGCTTGGGCTTGAATTCAAGTCTTCCAAACTCCAGACCAGCCACCAGTGGATGCCAATATAATAATAGCTAACACTTGTATAGTATTTTAAAGGTCTACAAAAAGCTTTATGAATATTATCTCATTTTATCCTGATAGCATTGCTAGGAGATAAGATAGATTTTACAGGTGAGGAAACTGAGGCCAGTAAAGGTTAAATGATTTGCCCATGTTGACACAGATATGTCTAAATGTCAGAGACAGAGCTTAACCTCCAGGCTTGAGGTCTGTTGACTATGTTGCCTCTCTGTCACAGAATGGTGATGCTTGAAAGTGATAAGCAATAGCAGTGGCTGCCAGATGCTCTGTGGCCAGTTGGCATCCTTGGTATCTGAGTTCACATCTTGAATCTGGCATATACAAGCTGTGTGATCCTCTATATATCACCCAAACTCTCGGTGGCCCCAGCAGCTCTTTAATCTGTAGGGGCCAGAAGGCTTGCCTCATGACATCAGTGGAGGAAGTTTCCACATTGCTGTTTCATACTTAAAACAATCACTGGTCCAGGTCAGAAATAAGTTTAATGAATTTATACAATATCAATGCCCATGAAGTGGTGGTGGTGGTGGGGGTCACACGTGCTCATGATAGAGAAGCTGCTTTTCTTCTTTTGGCAAATCCTGCACACTCCACCTTAGCTGAACATTTCCACAGCTGGTTCCAAAAGATTCAATGGCATCCTAGGGGCAGGCAGTATAGATTTTAGTAGATTTTTTTCTCTGACTTTGAAGGTATCTGAATTTTACTTTTAAAATTAAAGAATGGAAACAGCTATAACACTGAAAAAAGAGAGATGTTCAATTATTTAGAAGTTTTTAAAGTACAAATGGTGGAGCACTGGACTTAAGGGATGACATAAGTGGAACAGATTAGGGCTGGGTCTCTCCAAAGACACTAAATCAAGTCCAACTCAAGTTGTCAGGATAATAAGCATTTATAAAGTGTTCACTATGTGCCAGGCACTGAGTTAAGTATAGGAGAGAGTTTGATTCCTGGGGTCAGTGTCTGCACATTTGAACAATCATAATTGTGGTTGGCAGGTGCACAGAGAACACTTTAGCATTCCCAACCCAAGTTTATATCCATTTTTCCCCTAGAGTTTCCCAACAACCCTAGAAGGTGGGCAATAGAGAGAAGTATAAGTATCATTTTAAAGAAGAAACTGAATCTCAGAGAGGTTAAAGCACACATAGAAAACATAGGGTGTAGGATAGAAACCCAGGCCCTCTTGAATCCAAATTCAACACTCTAGTACACAAACACTATCAGGCAACTTTGACATTTCTCTAAGAATTCCTTATCCTTCCTTCCTTCCTTCCTTCCTTCCTTCCTTCCTTCCTTCCTTCCTTCCTTCCTTCCTTCCTTCCTTCCTTCCTTCCTTCCTTCCTTCCTTCCTTCCTTCCTTCCTTCCTTCCTTTCTCCCTCCCTTCCTTCCTTCCTTCCTTCCTTCCTTCCTTCCTTCCTTCCTTCCTTCCTTCCTTCCTTCCTTTCTCCCTCCCTTCCTTCCTTCCTTCCTTCCTTCCTTCCTTCCTTCCTTCCTTCCTTCCTTCCTTTCTCCCTCCCTTCCTTCCTTCCTTCCTTCCTTCCTTCCTTCCTTCCTTCCTTCCTTCCTTCCTTCCTTCCTTCCTTCCTTCCTTCCTTCCTTCCTTCCTTCCTTCCTTCCTTCCTTCCTTCCTTCCTTCCTCCCTCCCTTCCTTCCTTCCTCCCTCCCTCCCTTCCTTCCTCCCTCCCTCCCTTCCTTCCTTCCTTCCTTCCTTCCTTCCTTCCTTCCTTCCTTCCTTCCTTCCTTCCTTCCTTCCTTCCTTCCTTCCTTCCTTCCTTCCTTCCTTCCTTCCTTCCTTCCTTCCTTCCTTCCTTCCTTCCTTCCTTCCTTCCTTCCTTTCTTCCTTCCTTCCTTCCTTCCTTCTTTCCAAAGGATGACATAACAGAAGAGAGAATATTGACTCTGAAGTCAGATTATCTGGGTTTGTATCTCATTTCTTATACTTATGATGTGTCAACTGGGGCAAGCCACTGAACTGTCTGTACCTCAGCTTTCTCATCTATAATATGGGAGGTCAGTCTAGTTGGTTTCTAAGTTTCCTTCAAGCTCTTTTTCTGCCCCATCCAATATACATAGTTGATTTCTTTGTGTCTCCACATATAACTTGGTCATTATGGAGCCAGTAATCCTCCTTAGATCACCTTCACTATAAAGCTCTACTCTCAGCTTGCCCCATGAGTCACTGAATCCAGAATTTGAAGGAATCTCAGACCTGTCCAATCAGTCCAACCTATCCCTAAACGAGAACACACTTTCCAATCTCCTTTGTCTGAAGAGCTCTTGGGAGCTTGTTACTTTTCTAGGAAGCTCCTTCCACTTTTGGATAGCTCACAATCTCAGATGAACCCACTGAGGTTCCCTTTTTTACAAATAAAATAAATGAGAAAGACAGAGAGGTTAAGTGACTTGTCCAGGGCCACCTGGAACAGTAGGTGGCTCAGGATTGAGCACAAGGCCTGGAGTTAGGACAGTTTGGAGAGACTCATAGCCAGGAGATTAACCATCAAGCTACTCCATAGTCCAAGTATGACACTCACTTGAAACTCTGTGGCCCTGGTGGTTGTTGTTTTTGTTCATTTGTTTCAGCCATGTCTAACTCTTCATCATCTCTTTTTGGGTTTTGTTGGCAAAGATACTAAAGTGGTTTGATGTTTCTTTCTCCAGCTCATTTTATAAAAAGCCAACAGGGTTCAGTGACTTACCCAGGGTCACATAGCTATTAAGTATCCGAGGCCAGATTCCAGCTCATGCTTGGACTCTGTAATAGCTTGATGGTCTGTCTCCTGGCTATGTCTCCCCCATCCATTTTCCCCTCAGATGCAAGTCATTTGCCTAAAATATGGATATGGCCACATCTCCTCTACCTTCCTCACCCCCATTTAAACCACAATGGTTTCCTACTGTCTCCAGGGTCCAATTTCAAATGGTCTGTTTGACCTTCAAAGCCTGACTTTGTAACCCAGCCCCCTCTTTCCTTCCCAATATTCTTCCACCTCACTCCCCTCTTTAATCTAAGGGTCACTGTCATCCTGGCTGTTTCATGAATCAAACCCTCCATCTCTCAGCTCTGGGCACTTTCTCTGGCTGTTCCCCATGCCTTCTCTCCCGTCTTGTCTCTGTCTCATGACTTTCCTGACTACCTTCAAGTCCCAGCTAAAAGCCTACCTACTACAGGGGGCTTTCTCACCCCATCTCTTGTAAGGGTTAAAATTATGGCTGAGACTGAATGTAAAAAATATTTTTTGGTAGCCAAGGATTTTATTTATAAAATTCTAATGAACACCCAAGTCAGCTGGAAATTTTATGTTGATTTAATTGATAGTGGAGGAGATTAAGGAGAATGAAGAAGGAAAGGAGTAGGTTTTCTCTTCCCCCCCCCCAACCTGGCTGGTACCTAATGGGGAGATAAGGAGATAAGGTTTTGGAGTATGAAGGGGGAAGGAGTCAGGCTTGAACTCCAAAAGGGAAAGGGCTAAGCCAAGATGCCCAAACCTGAAATCAGCTCCAGGGCAAAACACCACCAAACCCAGACAATAGCTGCTACCACACCAAGATGTTGGAAGGCTTAGCATGCTGCCAGCCAGAGTCGTCTCTCCAGGGAAAGAGGAGGAGAGAGGAAGTGATGTGCCGTATATAGACAGTTTTATACCACTTTCCTGCATCTCATTTGTACCAAAGATGGCTTAGCTTGACTTAGGACAGCCCAGGGGGTCTGTCCTTTTTTCTGCACATGTCTGTTGAAGGCCATTTCCTCAGATAATTAAATCTTGAGTTTGATGCAGACCTTCCAAATCTTGTTAAACTAAGAAGGGAGGAGAAATGTAGAGTTTCCAGCAACTGATTCTGTTATTCCAAGTATCTCCATTGTTACTGATCAGAAAATAGCTAAATCAGATCTTCTAAAGAATGGTCTGATTAGGGTGGAATAGTTTTAAAATTCACACTCTTACTGCTAGTGCCTTCTCTCTAAGATGGGATTCTTTCTGCACTGGATTTTTCTCGTATGAATGATCACCATTGTTGCCTATGATCTCCCCATTAGATGGTGAGCTCCTACATGGCTGGGTTTTGCCTATTTTATCATAGTGCCTGACACATGTTGGTGGTGTTAATCAGTTGTTTCAGTCATGTATGACTCTTCATGATCCCAGTTGGGGTTTTCTTGGCAAAGATATTGGAGTGGTTTGCCATTTCCTTCTCCAGCTAATTTTACAGATGAAACAACTGAGGCAAACAGGGCTAAGTGACTTGCCCAAGGTCACATAACTAGTAAGATCAGAACTGATTTCAATCTTCCTGACTCCAGGACCTGGCACTCTATCCACTGTACCACCTAGCTGCTCTGACTGACCCATAGTAGGTATTTAATAAATTCCCATTGACAAACTGCCTGGCACCTAGATTCTATGTAGTATTGATTAAGCATGGTGCATGTTATGTGGTTAGCATTTAATAAGTGCGTAGAAACATTACTTTATTGATTGTGTAACCCAAACAGTTATGTCCACTTGATAAAGGTGGCAGGAGTGGTTCATCTCATTAAATTATATGCTTTGGGATTGTGGGGTATGATAGACCCCTCTGACATAAAGAAAGTGTCCTAAAAGTTGGTGTTATCCATGAGTGGCCTCTGGAAATGGTGTACTCCCCTTCTGTGGAGGTCTTTAAGCACACGTGGCATGACTGTTCCCTAGGGATGGTGTCCAGGTGCAGGCTTGATTAGAGAGGGAACTTCTCGCATCTCTCTTAAGCCTAAGATTCTATTATTCCTCTTTCTGGGACAGATTTGACTCGGGAAAGAAGCATTTGTAGGGAAACCCCCTGGAGAGAGAAATGTAGACCACTGCTGGGGTGTTCCAGCACAATACTCCAGAGCCAACGTCTCCTGTGATATGTCTCCTGTGATGATCTCACAGTGGATTAATCTGCCTCCTTCATGCCAATTGGTTGCCATGACGACTGTTGGCTAAGTTTCAAATGAAGTTGAGTGTGCTGGCCCCCTTGCAGCTGTGGTTCTTGTCATTTTGTGACTATCTCTCTCAGTGAACATGAAGCAATATTGAACCACGAAATCACGACTTCTCTGAATTAGAAAGTACCTCATAAGCCATTCAGTCCAACTCCTTCTAGAATAAGAATCCAGTACATCCTTTCATCTGTCCATCCATTCACCAATACATACATTTATTTGCCTCTTCTTTTATCCATCCTTCCATTTATTCATCTAGCCATCCATCCATTCATTCAGATAGCATCTATTATGCACCCCTAAACGCTAGCTACCAGAGATACAGATCTAAGTATTATAGTCCCTGCCTTCTAGAAGCTTATGTCCTATTAGGGGGAAACAACAGAAACCCTAGAAACTCAATAAATGCCCACAAGATATTTACCCATTAAATGCATAGTAATTTCTGGACTGAGACGCCAGCTCTGAGAGGATGACACTCGATGTCATGGAGGACATAACAGTTGAGCTGAATCTTGAAGCACTTAACGGTTTTGAAGAGGTCAAGATGAGGAGGGAAGGCATGACAAGAGTAAGGAATGAGTTGGACAAAAGCAAAAATAAGTGGTCCTGTCATGAACAGGTAATAGTGTAGGGACAATTTACTTTATTCGTGAAATGAAGGTAATATCACTTGGTTTGTGGGGAACCACAGGGCTAAAGTTTATAAGGGAAACAGAATAATTTTAAAGTTCTACATGAATGTCATTATTAAGAAATTACTGACTTAGTCACTTAGAGTCAATTAGTGTCAGAGCTCCATTTTGATTCCACATCTACAGAGAAAATGTCATGAAGAGATAATTGATTGCTTTGGAAAAAATAGATTTGGTCAATAGGTAGAGATGGAATTTAGCTTTCAGGGAGTGAGTGCATGGTAAGGAAGTAATCAATATGGGAAGAGATAGAAAAATAATTTCTTGAAGAAATTAGAAAGAAAAAGGTATTTCTGTGTTTGGCTGTTTAGGACAACAACATGGGTTGAATAGATTTTTAGGTGCATAGAAAGGAAATCAGAAGACCATAAAATCATAGATCTAGAGTATTTTGGGGACTTGAAACATAACTGAATCCAATCTTTTCAATTTACAAATGAGGAAACGAAGGTCCCAAGAGAAGAAGAGTTTTACTCATGTTTACAGAGAATAAGTGACAGTAATAACATTCAAACATAGGTCCTAGCTCCAAAACATTGCACTGTTTTCAGACTTAAGAGAAGAATAGGACTTTCTATGCTATTTCCCACTTAGAGTCCCTGACCTCTACAAAGAAGCAGGAGAAATTCCTTCTTGCATCACTTCTTTGGGGCCTTACTTGATCATTGTAATTTCTCAAGAATGTTTCCAGTTTTTTTGTAACAATTGCTTTTTGTTCCATTTTGTGGTTGATGTCATTGTGTCTGGTTTTCCTGGCTTTGCTAACCTTCATTCTGAATCAGTTCATAGAAGTCTTCCCAATATTCACCATTTCTTCCAGGTCTGTAATGCACCATGGCATTCTGGGACCACAGTCTATTGAGTCCCTCCTTTCCCAGTCAATGAATGACTCTGTTGTTTCTAGTTCATTCATTCTTTCTTACCTTAAAAAACTAAATAAGTGAGCATGTATTAAGCCTTTCTCTTTGCTCTTCTGCTTCATGTTGTCAATGGGGTGTCTAAAGAAGTCAAGGAATGTCTTCAAATCATTAAATAGTTCTTCTGAGAAGGATTTATGGTAAATTATGAACCCAAATGACCGAGAATGGGGAGCAGGCTCTTGGTTCATACCCTTACATTTATTCTATTATTCACACCTCATATTATTATTATTTTTTTTATGGGAGGAAGTGTTTCTCTCCTGTGATTTCATTGGAATAGGGAACACTTGGCAAGGTAATCACCTTTATTGATTCAGATCAGCCCCTGCTCTGGAAATTCTTGTCTTAATTGCTTGGGGAACTGAGAAACTCAAGGTCTTGCCCTGGGTGGCACTTCCATCATGTGTATGGCAGAGAGGATTTGAAACCTAACTCCGAAGCTGGTATTGTTTCCATTAGGCCACACAGTCTTCTTCTTGAATACAGAAGGCATATGTTAGAGCCCTATCGCTGTGTCCTTGTCACTCCATTCACATCTTCAGTTTTTCTCATTGATAAAACAAAGTGATTGGGCTTAATGATCCTTTCAGAGTCTTTGTACTAAAATGACAAATTTGAAAGGTGTTCCAGTGACTTCAAGACCATGTTCTACCAAATTTAGAGGAGAAAAAAGTAGGGAATGGCAAATAATATAGAACTTGGGGGTCAATGGAATCGACCACTTCAGATTTTTCATAATGAGAAATTGTAAGGGAAAAAAGGAAACCAGAAAACAAACAAACAAACAAAAAACCCTTCAGGTTTAGTCTGACATAATCTTTTATTTTTTTTAAACCACACAATTAGTCTAAAAGTAAAAATAAGAAAAAAACCCCACTAATTTTATTAGCAAAATTTACTAGATTAATAAGACTTAGTATTCCATGTAAAAATTTAGCATTAAATATTTAAAATGCTATTAATAAAATACTAGATTAATAAAGCCTAATATTAAATATAAAAAATTAATTGGGTACAATACATCAACTTAAGCCTTTATAAAAGGAAACTAGAAGAAGTCAGTGACCTTTACAAGGTGGGTCAGCTCTCTGGTCATTGCCTGGAGGGAGGATCAGCTCAAATGAAAATCACAGATAAGGAACTTTGCCAGGAAATCATAGACTCCTCTATCCAGAACCCAAAGAGATGGAAGAGAACCTTGAATTCAATGGCCTCAATTAACAAATGAAGGACAAGGCAGCAAAATGACCTCCTCAGAAACACACAGGAAATAAGGATCAACTTCAGAATTTGAACCCTGGGCCTCTGAACTCTGAGGCTATGTTCTTTCCATTTCCCAGCATCCCTACAGGCTTAGCTTTCCTCAACCACCCCTCTTTTTCTCTCTTGAGGTGACAAATTGATTGCTGCCCCCTAGCAGGGTATAGCGAGGGCCATTTCTAAATGGATGATGCTTCTGGCATCTGGCCTCATTCCTGCCACAGACTCTTCTCATTTCCTTTTCTCTTCCAGGAGCTCTGTCAGCCAGCCCCATGCTGTCTCGTTCTGGAGGTGTGTGATTGCCATCAAGGAGAGGCTGCAGGACCTTGGACAGAGTGCCTCCCTAGCTGGTGGAAATCAGAGTGGAGGGCAGGGAGAAAGCCTGGGTTTGGGAAATCTTGGGGTTAGAAGATTCCAAGGCTTTGAATCCAGGGTGGACCACGGATGGGTGACTACCACCAACCACCATTGTGAGTGACCAACTGTGGCCAAGGAAGTCTCTTTCCGACTTAGGCCTCTGTTTCTTGATAAGCAAAATAGGGTACCAAAGGGATAGTGGTGTGGGCATGCCCTGCCCACATTTAGAGTGATCTTCTATGAAAGCAGGAACAGGGTATTGGGCCTGTGAAGCATCATCTCATTGTTGTGAGGAATTCCCACTGAGGAGACTCCCTCCACTCTTTATTCTGAAATGTTTCGCCTTGGAGAGATTCTCCCGAGGCCTCTTGATTATCAATGACTTATCTGAGGTTGCAAATCATAGCTTAAAAGAACTTGAACTTGGGTCTTCTTGGCTCTGAGATCAACAGCTCTCAACCACAGCACCTCTTTGTAACACTAAAAATCCCATTAAAGTGAGTGATATCCCACTCAGGCTACTGTCTTATTATCAGGGTCTTTCGTTTTTTAATAGGTCCGTAAGGTCATGAGGCTAATTTGATGTTAAGCTTCTTGCAGAAAATAACCATGGGTTTTATGTACCCATTCTATTCCCAAAGTTCTTAGCACAGTCCCAGGCACTTAGGCTCCTCGCTAAGTATTTGCTAATGCCTGAGACGATTTATTTCAAAGTCTTCTACCCTTTCTGATTGAATTGGCACTCCACAGAGGTCTCTGAGAATATCAGTTTTATTTATTTAATCCTATATAAGAGAAGAAAAATAAAATATCTAAACTTTTTTCATTTTTTCATTTACAAAGTATTTATTTTACAAAACTGCATTAGAAAAGCTCATTCATAATGCAAATGACGAAACACTGGATCTGAGATGAAGAAGGAAAAGGAAGAAGAAAAAGAGAAGGAAAAGGAAATGCTAGTTTCTAAACTAGAAATAGCAACGACCTCAGAAAGAAATCTGATAGATTGGAATCCCCCTCATGTGTAAAGAGGAAGAGGCAGTAATTCATGAAGTCTAATGTGGACCCTAGTGTTGAGGAGGGCATTTAGGTGGTACAGTGGATAGGGGGCTGGACTTGGAATCAGGAAGACTCATCTTCTTGAGGTCAAATCTAGCCTCAGACACTTAGTAGCTATGTGACCCTGGGGAAGTCACTTGACCATGTTTGCCTCAGTTTCCTCATCTGGAAAATGTGCTGGAAAAGGAAATGATGAACTATTCCAGTATCTCTGCTAAGAAAATCCCAAAAGGGACCATAAAGATTTAGTCAGGACTGAAATGAATCAACAACGAAGACCTGGGGACACTGGATAGCACAGTTCAAAGAAGGAATACATGGGGTATCATAGCCCCTCACTCCCCAGATTTGGGATGAAAAAAAGGTGGGAAGTTCCAAGATAAAACAATCTGATGATATAAACCTGAGCCACTAGGATAAGGAAGAAACAAACCATGGTACATGGCACATTAAGAAGAAAAAAAAAAGGGACAATTCATGGAGGGGGTGGGTGGATAATCAGTGATAACAAACTATAGAGACCATGAGAAGGAGAATCACACAGCTCTCATTTTCTTTTATATACTTACTTACATCCTAGAATCATTACTGTGTATTGGTTCCAAGACAGAAGCGTGGTAAGGGCTAGGCAGTGGGGGGTAAGTGACTTGCCCAGGGTCACACAGCTAGGAAGTGTCTGAGGCCAGATTTGAACCCAGGATAGCTTTTATTTCCCCTTCTATTCACCTTCCCCAGGAAAGTGATTTCTGCACTGACAACTATAAAGCCAAAAAAGATGAGTGAGATATTGAAGCTAAAACAATGGGAGGAGATGGGGAGAAATTGCCTGACTGTCTTTCATGAAGGTTTGAAGAAATGTGGGGACAACGGAGGGGCTGCAGGCGAAGGAGAATCTTCTCTGAGGGGGAGAGGGCAGATTGTTTAACCTCTGGGCCAATGAGCTTGAATTCAGTTCCTGGAAACACTTCAGAATTCATTGTTAACACTGATTTGTAAACACTTGAGCAAGTGATGCCCTGATAACCCAGCAGAAGAATAACTCATGTCAAGCTGATGTCATTGCTTTTTTTGACATGAGTTTAGTCTGGTAGATAAAGGCAACATCACGGCAAGTATACCTGGGACTTCAATCAATTAATCAATCAATTTCAGGGAATTGTTTCATAATTTGACAACTCCTTTGCCTTCTAGCCAAAGGGGAAGTGAGGAGTTTCAAAGCAGCCACTTTTGCCCCAAGAGAACTAAATGCTTTTGAGAAGTGGTGAGCTCCCTGTAACTGGAGGTCTTCAAAAGCAGAGGAGATAAGCAGTTAGCAGGAAAGCGTTTGGCTGAAATGATCTATCTGAGACTCTGTGATTCTGTACTCGGTTTCTTCGAGAGCTCCTTTAATTAGTTAAAATATAATTGACAGTACAGCAACTTTTCAAAAGATTGACTGCACAAAGATGGCAGTGTTAAATTAAATCCTTACAAGTTTCTTACGCTCGCCTGTTTGGTTTGGGGAACTAGTTGGAGTGAACCGTTGTAATTTCCAGGAAAATTAATTCATTTAAACCAGGATAATTAAATGTTGGATTGAACGGAAATAATCTCTTGCTTCGAAAGGCCTTCGTAAGAAGATAAAATGGAGGTTTGGGCCAGTTTGGGGTTTCACAAGGATGCTGGTCCTGTAATTCAAGCTGAAAAGGTCACTTTGACAGCCAACAAATGGCGGCCTGTCCAAGCTCCTTCGCCCCCGGTGCACAAAGCCAAGGCTGCCCGCGGTATGGCTTCCCTGTCAAGTTTACGGCAGATGTGAAAAACGGGGCTGGAAATTAGAAAATGCTAAAATTAATATTTATTGACTTGATGTTTCATTATCATTAGAAATTAGTTTGTTCTTGGGTAAACAGTTTATAGCAAGTTATAAATATGTTCCGTTGACCTATTAACTGGCCCAATATATTATGAAGTTATTGACAGTGGCTATAAAATTTACTAACAGCCATTAGACCTTGTAACACACTTGATGTGTCTGTGTCTCTGCACGACCAAGAAACGAGGTGATTTTTTTTAAAGATAATCTGCTACTGATATTAAATGCCTCCAAGATTTTAATATATTATCTAAGTTTATGGGTCATAAAATAAACCTAGAGCTTACAAAAAATTTACATGGGGATATTATTTAAGAAAAAGGACATGTAAATTTTAGTACAGTAGGAATGGTGATATAAAACCCTGAAACATATAAAAAGTAAGCCAAACTGCATTAAAATACCATCAAGGGTCTTGTAGCAACCCGCCAAATGAAGAGATAGCATTAGGAGGTGCAAGGCAGGGAAGCAACTGGGACGATTCCCCCAGCAAAAGAGGCGGCCCTGAGTTGGGGCAGAGAGCATTGGGTTTGGAATCCTGAGAGATGAACTGGGAACAGTGGCTCAGCAACCACTAGCTATGTGACCTGGGAAAAAGCCCAATATGGCGCTCCCTACCCTTCCCTTAATGTACACACACCCCTTTCTCAGACAGAACATTTGGACAGCAAGGCCAAAAAGCCATACCATTTTCATTTCTGCTTCTGTGTTGAAAGTAAGAAAGTCCAAGGGAAAGCAGGCTCTCCTCTACAAGTCATGCCTTGCAAAGGAGAAACCCAATTCTGGTCCCTGGAAGCCCTTTTCTCCTCTTTGTGGAAGTTCTCTTGAAGCACGGCTCAGCTTCTTCATGGGACTCTACATAGACTTCAGAATCTTCATTCAGTCTGTGGTTGGCTCCTGATGCACACATACATGGCCATCAGCCACTGCTGGCCAGGGAGTGATGGCAACACACCAATGGGAAGATGAGAAGTCTAGAGTCATTCTGATCTGGCAAGGCTTGAATTGGATTGGCTAAGGAAACTTAGTCACACCCCAAACAGACATTTACCTTGGCCTTAGCTTGTACAGGACATTGTGCTGTAATTTGCAATACAAAAGAAAGACTTCAATGATACTCAGGTAGCAAAGAGGGTCGGGAGGTAGGAGACCAAGGCCAAATCCAAAGCAGAGAAGGCCTGTTCAGAGTTATTCAACTATGTGCACACAGCTTGGGACTTCAGTGAGTCTCCAAGGTCTTCTCCGGGGGTTATCTGGAATGTTTCCCCCTCATTCCCTGCTCTTTGGAATGCAGTTGAAACCCTGGTCTTCTGAATGGGGCTTCTATTTTATAGGGGACATGCAGGGTGGGATTGAGTTTGCTTAGCCAATCCAAACACAATTCCAATTTATCCAAGGACGTGTCACACTTCATCTAGAGTGTTTGATTGATGGTTGATGGAGACTTGTTTTCACCCCTTTTGGGCATTCCATTTTAACTTGAAGTGGAAGAAGGATTGGCCCAATCATCTCCCTTAGTCTGCTTTTAAAAGAGAAGCATCACTACTAGGTACCCCGATGACTGGCAAACTCAGAAGCCCTGCAAGCAAGTGAAACCAAGCTAATGGAAGTGCTGGCGGAAAATTCTTTGCTTCCAGTATTTCCACGCTCTCTGTTGTTGTTATCCAACATAAAGGGTCTAGAAGGCAAGGCATATCACAGATTCTTGGCTGGGTTTGCTGTATACATTCTCCATGCCTTGAAAGATGTGATCACCTATTCAAAAATGCATTTAGCATGCCCTTAGCTTGTACAAGACAGTGTGCTATCATTTGTGACACAAAACCAAAAACAAATAGTCTTTGCCTTCACAGACTGTACATTCTAAGATGGTGACTCTAATATGATTGCAATAAAGGAGCAAAAAGCTACTTGCATTTTCCCATAGTTGCTTAATATTAAGACAAGGCATTGCTGTATCGAGGCCAGCAGGACTCTAAGTATTTCAATATCCAACTGATATATCTTTCACACCTTCCTAAAAAAATCTTCTGGATAAAATCCAGTTGGCTAGAAGACTTCATTTTCTTCCAAGATAACTGCCATATGGACCTGTATTTATCTATAACGAGAATTTCTGTGATGCAACAAACATTTATTAAATATCTCTTGTGGCCTGAGCACTGTGCTAGGTGCTGGAGGTTATAAGTCTTGTAGGTCCCGCTCTCATTGAACTTCTAAAGTTGAGTTAGTTGCTATAATATACTGGGAAATTTTGGCAGGCAAAGTTGCATATGGATCTTTGAAAAATGGTGTCTCTCTCTCTAAGGAATAGAATTTTGAATTAAAAAAATTAAAATCTGAGACCCACAAGAGTCTCTAAGGAATCCCTCCACTCTCCCACCCATAAGTTAAGATCAGTAGATGAGAATGAAAATGCCTCAAATTTGGAGGCTGGAGACCTAGGGGGGAATCCTGACTCCACTGTTTCCAAAGCATGAGACCTTGGGCAGTGCCATCAACCTCGTGGTCCACAATCTGTAGGAGAGGTTTGGTCTAGATGATCTGGATGTCTCTTACACTTTCTGTGTGACAACTGGCCAAATCACTTCAGCCTCCCTGCTCTTAGTTTCCTTAGTTGTTTGCCGAATGAATAAGACCTCTGTGGCCTCTAACATTTTAACATCCTCATTAGGGGCATTCATCCAAGGGTGTCCCGGAATAAGCTGTTAACTGACTTGAAGGAGCTAATGGTTAAATTTTTACAATAAATATTTTTACATTAGAAATAGGTAAGAGCTACAAATTTATATCTTTTGTTGATTGTCTAGAATAAGAAAGGGACAGAAAAATTGTTAATAATACAGACTAAACCTAAAAGTGTGGTGTGCTCATTTCTTTTCCCAGCAATCCAATCATTACATACTTATCAACACACCCCTGAATTCATCCCTTATATCAACAGTTCCCAACCTCTCAATTTGTAGCAATGAGAATACATAATGCATGTCAGGTATTTATATTCCGAATGATAACTGTAGCAAAATTACAGTTTTGAAGTAGCCACCAAGATAATTTTTTGGTTTGGGGTCACTGCAACATGAGGAACTGTATTGTGGGGTCACAGCATTAGAAAGGTTGAGAACCACTGCCTTATATGAATTGTCAGAGGATTTCTGTCTTTATCACCATTTTGATTCTGTTGTATTTTTCATATTATTGTCTATTATTTCTTCTCCCCCAGCGCTACCATACACAGAGACTCTAGAGTAGTGATAACAAACCTTTTAGGGACCTTATGCCACCTGTGAGCCTCCCCTTTACCCCAGACAAGGGAGGGAGGAAACACTGCTATTGGGCTGCCAGGAAGAGGGGAGGATGATGTGAGAAATGTCCTCAGGCACAAGGGAAAAGGGGAAGGAAGAAGTCCCCTCTGGCATGCATGCCACAGGTTCACCAACACTGTTCTCAACTAACTTCTGCTCTGCTATTCTCTTCCTAAACTGGCTCTAGGTAAATATATCACTGCATCTCAAAAGGAATCTTGCCTTAGAGTCACAGCAGACCCTCTCTGTCATGACTGATATTTGCCTGTTTCCTTTCTCTCCATCTTTGTTATTCTTCCATCTGTCCTAGAGTTCCAAGCCATATGAGGAGTTTGGCCATTCCCCACCAAGGTGGGATGGAGCCCAAGAGTAAGAAGGAGGTCAGTATCTCTACTTTCTGCTTCCTTTTCTGTTGATTTGAATGAGAGAATCTAGGTTTGATTCTCAGTTCTTGAGTAAGCTATTTGAATGTTTGAGGACGCACTTTCCTCATTCTCCCTCCTCCATCCCCTCCAAAAAAGGTGGGGAGAGGCTTTGGAGTAGATGGCTTCTACATTCTCTTTTGTCTTCTCATCCCTAAGGAAACCTTTAGAATGGATCCTTGTTGAGGGCAGGATAATGTTTTATGGTTCCTTTTTCTCATATTTTCCCTTACAGAATGCCTTATACAATTATTTATGTACAATAGGGGTGTATGGGGTGCTCAGGGAGGAGTAGTATCTCTGGTATGGAGGGCTTGTCGTGCCCTCCTAGGGCAGCTCTCCAGCCGCTGATCCCCACCTGACACCCAGCTCTCACTTGTGGCTCCCAGTAGCTGCTAGCATGCAGCAGCAGCCACACCCCGGGCAACAGCTTCACAGGCCGGCCAAACCTTGTGAGGGTAGCCATCGGGTCATTGACTCCTGGTGAACCAGACCTTTGCTCACCCAGCATGTGAGGACTGCTTTGGCCGAACAGACGGAAGAAACCAACAAGAAGGTTCAACGGCTGAGAGGGCAACACAGCAAAGCACTGTGGAGTGCTCAGGGCGTGTTGGAGCACAAAGGACAACACGGCCACCCAATGCAGCTGAGGAAGTCTCCAGGTGTAACAACTTTTCGTGCCACTGGACCCAGGCTTCCAATGCCGAGAGAGTGGGACTGTCTCTGTGCATCGGCTTTTCCACTGAAATCTCCTTCACGCACAAGTGTCTTTGTGCACACTCATCTACATCACAGATGAAAGCGCACAAAGATAAACGTCATCCTCGGTTACCGAGAGACTACTGCTATGTACAATATAAAAATATTGAACTGAACTGTTTGTGGTTTTGTCAATCAAGAAAGGAAGAAAAGCCTAATAAGGAACAACTAGTATATTTCTCCTATCTTCACACACACACACACACACACATCTACACCACATACACACACACACACACACACACACACACCTACACCACATACACACAGACAACGCATCTAGGCAGTTACCACAAGAAGTAGGTGGGAGAGTAACTATGGAGAGGAAGTCACTGGCAGCTCATAGAGAAGGAAGTACTTAGGCTTAGTCCCAATGGAAGGGAGGCATCCCCCAAACTTGAGATTAAAAGGGAGATGCCCCAGGTGGGAGGGCAGCCTGTGCAAGAGAAGGGAGGCAGTCAAAGGAGTGTGTGGTCACCGTTTTTCTTTTAATATTACCTTGCCCGTTTACTTGATTAGTTATTGATTTATGTTCTGTTTGGTTTGCTTTGGTTAACTACAATAACTTAGAAACAAGCTAGACGGCTAACACAACCCAGGAAAGCAACCCCTTTCTCTGAAATGTTGGGAAGTGTTGAAGCCCAGTATTATTATTGCTGTTGGCTATTGCCCCATCTGAATTCCTGAACTGCTAGTTATTCAAGCCTCCACTTTACAGAGATATGGTGGTTGCTAGAATTGACCATGCAAGAGATCAAAATGAAATTAGTCTTCGGTTTCTTCAAACTAGTTAACACTAGGAGTAGAGACCAAAAGAGTCCAGACTTTTCATGAAATTTGGTTCAGATCATCTTAAGGTCCCAAACAGATCCTTTAGATCTTGAAATGCTGGTAAATCAAAGGGTTTAGAGCTTGAAGGAATGAAAGGCCCTGGAATTTAATCCTTTCCTTTAAGAGGAGGACCTGAGACTCATACAGATGCAATGACTTGTCCAGGGTCACATGTAGCAGAGGGAAGTAACAGAAGGAAGATTCAAATACAGGGCCATGTATTGCAAATTCTCTAGTCTTTCCCACAACACAATGCTGATGTCCTTTCATGGTGCCCCCAAGTTCCCAAAGAGGCCCTAGTTCAAGTCTCAAGCTCAATGAAGGCTGGGTTTACAAAGAGTGAGAAAAGGGAGGAGTTACCTGGGATCACCCTCTTTCTGTCTGCATCACTTAAGTCAACAAAACCAAACTTCAAGTGACTTTCTCTTTCCTTCTTCTGCCATGCTGCACCCCAACCCCACCCTCACCTGGGCCTCCAGTGGGGTGTTCCATTGATGCCCCGGCTGCCCCCATCCTGCTTCAACCGTGGCTCACGCGGCAGAGGCAGCCAGCTTTCCCGATTGTACAAGCAGGCAGTGTAAGTGATGAGCCAGAACGTGAGGCGGCGAATGCCTCTCTCTAGCTTTGAAATGGAGTAAAGTCGCCCAAGCTACTGTGGAGTTCAGAACAAACACAGGGGGTGTGTTTAGTTATTTGTTTTTGTAGTAAAATAAAATATTTATTATACACCGACACCTACTGTGAACAGAGGGGAAGGCCACTGTGCTCTATCTCAAGGGGGTCATGTTTGACTTCCATTAGGGAGGCATTACAGACCTGTGGGTTTTCATGAATTCAGAAAGTCCACTTTGAACACTGATTTCAAAGCCTACAGGGGGTGGGAGGAATGTAAGAACACGGCTTCGCAGGAAGCTACCTGTTGCATGGAACAGACACCTCCTGTTTGATAAGTCACCGCTGAGGTAGGCAAGAGAGCAAGGGCAGCTTTCTTCCCTGGAACAAGATGACTTTAAAGGAAGCTTGTCTATTGTTTTCTTCCAAACTTTGTCTCCAGGTAGAGACAATTAAGGCAGGCTTGTTGCCTGGAAAATGGCGCCCTGCTCTCCACCTCCTTTCATCTCCAATTTCCCAGGGTGGTTTGAGGGCATGGAGAGATGGATCCTAGTTGCAGGCAACCTAGTGATGTCATGATATGATTTTTCTCTTTCTTTGGTAGATGTTGTCATATAAAGAAATGGTTTCAAATCAGGCAGGGGAGATACGTGGGGGAAGAGCTGAACCCACATATCTACAGTCCTTGGGTGGATAGAAGACAATGCTTCAGATACCACAATCCTTGAATCCCAACATTCCAGACCTAGAAGAGACCTCAGTGTCCATCCACCCCAGCTCATAGCCTAAAGAAATCATGCTCTAATTTACAGGAGGAGTGCCGGAAAAGCTCTAGTTTCAGGAAATTCCCTACCTCAAAGAACAGCCCCTTCCATTCCATGGAGGGGCAGCTCCAATTATGAGGATGCTCTCCCTGGCATCAGGGCTAAATCAACCTCATTGCAATTTTCCCTCAGTATTCCTGGGTCTCCCCTCTACAGTCAAGTGCAATAAGGCAAATCCTTCTTCCACATGATGATCCTTCCCAAATTGGAATATAAGCCATCCTATCTCCCTTGAGTTTTCTTTTTTTTTTTCTTTAGGCAAAACATCCCTAGTTCTCATCATCTATCTATCATCCTACAACTCTCATTGTCCTGATTGCCCTCTTCTGAATGTTCTCCACTTCATCCATTTCTTCACTAAAATGTGGCCCCTTGAACTGATGTGATCTGATGAGCACAATAGACAGAAGGACCATCCATCATCCTCCTTATTCCAGAAACAGTCCAAGTTGGCATCAGCCTCTTTATCTGCCATATCACTCTGGGGGATAATGGAACCCCGAGTCCATGAACCCCATCCTAAACCCTAGATCTTGGTCTGATATTTAGCCAAGCTGCCCTTTAGGTCACCTCTAGTTTTGATTCCTAGAAAGTGATGGGTGTTCTAGGATTTCAAGACATTTCTCATTACTAGGGGAATAGTGATTCCTAGATAACGGCTCGTCTTTTATGCCAGGGCCAAAATGGAACCATGGATGTCTCTGCAGCCTTTCTCAAACATAATGTAGCACCATCTTCTTGAAATATCCTAGTGGCCTCATTCCTCATCAACTGTGGTGTGTGTGTGTGTGTGTGTGTGTGTGTGTGTGTGTGTGTGTGTGTGTGTGTGTGTTTGTAACGAGCTCTTCTGAGTGATCATATATCCTAGTGAAAAAGCTTTGTGCTAGTCTGGGGGGGGGAGGTGTCTTTTTTTTCATTTTATAATTTAAAACGTTCTCTCCCACCTCTTTTTTGTAATTTGTAACTTAAAGCTCATACCTGAAAGAGTGTGGTAAAGAGGAAAGAGGGGTAATTCTGGAGTCAGATGCCAGCACTGGTTCAGATGCCCACAAGTTATGTGAACTTAAGCAGGTCCTTTATTTTTCTGAGTCTTAGTTCCCTCGTGGGTAAAGGGGGGGATAGAGAATGAACACGACAACAACTTTCCTTGAGCAGTTAATATATGGGGTAAAACACTGGGCCAAGCAACAAGGACAGAAATCCGAAATGAGACAGTCCTTACCTGCTAGGAGCTCCAGTTCTAATGGGAGTAATAAGACACCTGAGGTATGGTGTATAAGCAAAGAAGGATGCTTTCGTTTGGAAAATTGCTGAGATACTGAGTGAAGCCACTAGGGAGCAGATTGGCGCATCCTTTCTAACAGAAATGGTAACATTGATTAATTATATTTCCAGATCCATAAACGGACCCTGGAACTTCCTAGGGCACTCCCTGAGTTCATGTGTTTAATATTTTGTATCGGAGTCATCCTCATGGCTGTTTCTTCACTCTCTTAGACCATGAGCTCCATGAGGGCAAGAGTTATTTCTTAAATAAGCTTTGCACACATCCCCTACACACACACACACACACACACACACACACACACACACACACCAAGAGTCAAGCACGTCCCTCCTGAATAATTTTTATTTGCTTGTTTTGACTAGTGCTCTATTTTGTGTCATGTTATACAGAAAATAGCAGCTCTGGGATTCAAAGGCAGCTGAGATGGGGACTCAAGTTGAGGTGGCCTCCACCATTGTTCTTGAACCCAGCAGCCAGTGTTGGTCGAGAAATGGAGTGGAGCCAGGATTCCCGAAGCATGTTATTTATGGACTCCCTAAGCAGGGACTGTCGATATCATTGATCCCTGTGGGTAATTTGTGTGTAGCTTCCAACAAAGCTTCAGAGTCAACCAGCTAATGGGGGGGAAGTGAGATTATCAGGTGAAGCACCACTAATGAATTACTGGATAATAAGAACCCTTGCAGCTCTGAATCGGAATGAGCCCATGCCCCTGCTGGCTCAGGAAGAGGCGAATTAACAAAAACACAACTTGGACACTTGCTGATAACACAGCTCCTGTTCTATGAGCTGGGCTGTCACTCACCCATTAGGGCGCCCAAAGTGGTTCCCTTTTCTTTCAGCTCTGGTCCTTTATCCAGAGCGGCAAATGCATCTGTCTTCCTTGTGGCTCTCCATATTTCTGGCAAGAAGACAATAGTGTTCTTCCTCACTCCTTTTCTAAATGTAAAATGGAGCAAACAACAATAACAGTTGGGAATTTCCCTTCCAAGAAAAAAGAAGATGGTGGCTAATTTCTTCTCATCCATTCCAAATGCTCAGCAGTGCTTTGAAAACCTTTGATCCCGAGATGTTTGAAGCACTTGGAGTTTGAGAAGGGCCCACCTGAACTTCTGGCCAAATGACAAAGCAAGGGGCTTTGGATTGTCGTTTGTATTTCCACATACCTTGGAATTGCCGATCTCAAGATTTGCTTTTGACTTCATTAAGAGACCTCAACAGTCAGGGTTACTGCTCCAGCCACAGGGATTTTCTGGACCACTTGGTCAAGCCACAGACTTCTGGGGAACCGGGCTAAGTCTGTTAAGGTCAACCCATCAACATAGTCCTCCAGCCTAACTTTCCAGGAGAGTGCCTTAGGGCTCAGTGCTCCATCCTGTCCTGTCTACCATTCATACGAGTGATTTACATGAAAACATCACCAACGTGCTTGTCAAATTTACAGATACAGATACAGGTGCCATGTTGAGAGCAAGGATAATTCACAATAAGAATCTGAAAAAAAAAAACCAACTCTTGAGTGTATGGAATCTAAGAAGATGGAATTCAATTGGGATGTGGTAGTAGTCTCTTGGTAACCAAGGATAACGATTGTCTTTGTGCATTTTCATCTATGGTGTATAGACGAATGTACACAAAGACACTTGTGCGTGAAGGAGATTTAAGTGGAAAAGTCGATGCACAGAGACAGTCCCCCTCTCTCAGCGTTGGAAGCCTGGGTCCAATGGCACAAAAACAAACACATACGCACATACATGCATACATAGGTGCATGCGAATGTATTCATCAAGCTAAGAATCACCTTCCCAGGTATAGTGCGTAGCATGGTTAGCACTTAGTCTAAAAATATCAGTCTTTAAGCATTTATTGAGAGAGAGATCGGTGTGTAGGGCCAAGGTTCAACAGGAACCATTGGTTTGATGAAGCGGCCAAAAACAGCTCCCGAGTTATTGGGCTGCATGAAGAAGGCAGAGTTTGGCGAGCCGAAGGGATGCTGCACTAGAGAGACTTCATGGGCAGGTCTGAGGTTCATGTTGTAAGAAGCTGTTTATAAACTGAGCACTTTACAGAGAAGGGCAACCAGGATGGTGAAGAGCCTTGAGTCTGTCATTAGTGGAAGGCGTTGGGTACGTGTCGTCTCCAGAAGGAAAGACTCAGGAGGAACATGAGGCTGGAGCTCTAGTGGAGTTTTAAGGGAATGTCGCTTGGAGCGCGGGTTGGACTGGGACTGACTGACCCCAAAATGCATAGCTAGAAGCAGCAGATGGGAGCTGCCAACTGGTAAATGAAAGTTTAATGGAAGATACATTTTGCTAACAATTAGATTTATTCATAAGTCAGCCCGACTGCCCTGGGAGGGAGTGACTTGCCTGTTGCTAAGGTTTTTTAGCAGTGACTGAAAAGTCCCTTTGGCATCAAGAAGAGGAGACTGAAGCTCGGGCTTCTGATGACCCTCAGAGCATTCCGTCTGGGAAATCACCATACTAACAGGGGTGTTGCCCGTTCCTCCCTGGTCATTTGGAAACTCCGTGGGGAGTCTTTGGTATGACTGTCTGGTCACTGAAAACTCAAGTTGGGCCCTAATCAGGGGTTCTTAACCTGGGACCCAGAAACTTCCAAATCCTATTTGGCTCACTATGTTTCTGGAGGCAACCTCTTGATTCTTCCATCTGGTGCTCTGTCTTTCGTGTTCAGAAGACGTGGCCTCCTTTGTTCTGTAACTTCGGGCATTCGGGCATTTCGACTTGTCAAGTTCTTTGGGGCGACCCGTGTTCCTCAAGTTGTCTCTGCACACCCTGTCCTTGAGATCAATAGGTTTTGCTCATAAAAAGATGGTGGTTCCTTTAGTATTATCGTTTTGTCCTTTCTATTCTTCCAGTTTCTCCTTCACGTCTGCATATTTGAACTCCCAAAGGGCTGTTTTCCTTTCCATTTCTTTGGAAAGCCTCACTACCATGAATTCAACTTTTCTTATTTGGTCAATTATTTCTGCTTTGCTGGTCAGACATTTTGCTCTCCTGCTTCTTTTTCTTTTTCCTTTCCTTGAAGCATTAAGAACATCATGCTGTGATCTCATGTTCTCTGGGGACTCCACGAGGTCCTCAGCCTCATTAGGTGTCAGAAACAGAATGGGACGGGATTTTACCATGCTATTGATAATTCCCTATGAAGCAGGGGAAACAAGCAAGGTTACCATATGGAAGAGACTGGACTCATTCTCCTTGGCCCAAGGAGGAGGCAGATTCTGGGTGCAGAGAACGTGAGCTGGAATCAGGAAATTTAGGCTTGACATTAAGGAAAACTGGCTGCCTTTGCAAGCAGTTCATTCCCCATCCCTGAAGACTTTGGAGCAAAGGCTAGAAGACACTTATCAGGGATGTTGTTAAAGGCAATCTTGTTCCTGGGTGGGAAGGACCAGATGACTTTTTTTTTTTAAACTCTTGCCTTCCATCTTAGAATCAATCCTGTTTATTGACTTCAAGGCAGAAGAGTGTTAAGGGCTAGGCAATGGGGGTCAAGTGACTTGCCCAGGGTCACACAGCTGGGAAGTGTCTGAGGTCAGATTTGAACCTAGGACCTCCCTTCTCTTGACCTGGCTCTCCATCCACTGAGCCACCCAGCTGCCTCTACCAAATGACTTTTGATAACCTTTTGGTCTTTGAGATTTTGCCATTCACAATCACAAGAATGAATGAGAATTGACATCCTAACCTCATCGGAAACCTCTAGAGCAGGAAGTGGATCCAACACTAGTGACTAAAATGAACAGTGAGCGATCTATTTCCCTGGTGGTCTCGGAGCTCGGATAACTATCTCCAACCACCACAACAAAACAATCTCCAACAGAGTATTGCCAGGAAGCACCGGGTCTTCTCCAACCACCACCCTAGAAATGACTGACTCAGCCGGGGCTCCTCCCGAGCAGCCCCTCATGGCCAGCCCCAGGCTCTCACTTGTTTAAACTAAGGATGAAGGGAGGGTGGTTGGCCCAGAGACGTTTCAGCTATATGTTAGTCATCACCTCGAGACCCTCACAGGGTCCTGCCCGCTTCCACAGGAGATGGAGAAACCCTGACGGTGTGCAGAGGAAAACGTTACCCCTTACAATTGGGGCACAAAAAGGCAGATTTGCAGGGAATCATGACAGCCTGGACTAGAACAGAACAGACCGATCGCAGGCTCGGGGACTCTAGCAACACCCGACAGGCTCATTACTCTAGTTGGTGTCCTTCTCGTTGTTCATTTTCTAGACTCATCCATCAGAGGGGTCGCTGCAGACCTGATCAGCAGCCCTGGTGAAGGTGAAGGCAGAAGTCGCCATTACAAGGACTGGATGGATGGGACGGCCATTCCAAACCTCCCCCTAAGTGGCCCCTCCAGGGGGGATGGAGCTGCTGGACGCCCCTTGGAGCCCTTGAAGCACTCACGTTGGGAGGAGTCATCTCTTGTGCCAGAACAGAAGGTGGACGAGGGAACTGGCCCTCCCCAACGGGGAAGGGTTAAGATGTCTGAGCAGCTCGGTCATATTCGAACAATCACGGTGATTCATTGTCTATGTCTAATGGTATAATCGGATTGTAAAGACAGCCGAGTGGGCGTTGGAAAATATACAGCAGCCCACGAGAGTCAGCGTGAGGCATAACAGGATGTGACCGTGGGTGTTAACCCTGTCACAAATGGTTGCATTGAACACTGACTCCGGGGCTGGCAAGCCAAGAGCAGATATGGGGAAGGGATCACAGAGGGCCCCGGAACAATAGGACATTATGTAATGCCACATGGAGGAGAGCCCCAACGGCCTCTGCCCATTTCCCTCCTGCCCGCCCACACGCCCCCGCCCTGGGAGCCTCACACCCAACTCGAAGCTCTTCCCCCAACGCTTCGTACCCTCCCTTTGGGCCAGCCAGTGACTACCAGAGCCGCGTCGCCTCCCAGGACGATGTCTTCTTCAACCAACTTGTTTTATATGCAAAACTAAGGATTACAACTCCTGATTAGGAGGTCGTCATTAATATACTTATTTTCAATTAAGCATTTTTATTAGATCTCATCAAGCTAGTGTAATGAAAGAGCTATAAAGCAGACTCCATCCCCCAGTATAAAAGAGCCCCACATCACTGTAGAAAGTCAAACACCAGCCCCCTTTCTGGCACGCCCTCTCCAGTTTGGGGTAGGCAGGAAGAGGAAAAGGGACCAAGAGCTCCTGACGTGCCTGGGCTGGCCCGTCCTCAAATGATGCATTCCCTTTATGATGACCCCAGGTCTCCGTTCACCTCAGGCATTCTGGGCCTCGTCATGCCAGCTTCCAGCTCTCGAGGCACCCTTCCTTCCGCTCGGCGTCCAGTTTGCTCCCCTTATTTGGATGGAGCATATTTAGTGATTTGGCAAGTTCATTTAGAGCCTCGTGTTCATCTCCTGGGCCATCCGATGCGTAACCTGCTCAGCAAGGGGGCGCTTCATTGGGGGGGGATGGAGAAAAGCCTGGGCCCCCCCCATGCCGAAAAAGAACGTTCAAAGGCTAGGAAGGGGAGTTCATGAACGTCAAACGATTCCCTTACCTTCTTGGCCTCTTGGAGGAGCTAATGCAAAACAAACCAAAAAAAATCCACCCCTCGATGTTTGGGGGGTTTAGGCGAATTCTTTAATATCAGATTAAGCCCATTTTGATTGTAAATCTATTTTCAGCTCCACATTACCAAAGAATATTACAAGAAGACTCTGTTTTATGAAGTTAGGATGATTTAAATTGTTCTCTCTCCTCTTTCTCTCTGACTCTCCAGCTCTCACGCATCCTCTGGAGGATCTAAAAATAAGCCTCCAGCTGTACATGCTTGCGCTCCAGGTTGATCCCGTAGACTAAGGAGTCTTTCACAAAATGCCTTTCTGATTTTCTGGGGTTCCACAGCATTAGGTGCAAACACCGAGGCCATTTGAGATCAGCGTGCGAAGGCAATGGCCGCCCCTCGGCGTCCAGAAGGAAAAGAAGGCTGCGCAGTCCTGTTCCTTTGCCGGCGACTGTGCCTGTCGAGCTGATGAACCGATTCCTTCGGATGGGGTCTGAGAAAGGAGTTTTGTGAGAAATCGGCCATTGTAAATGGGGGTGCACAGGGGAGAAGGAAGCCCGAGACCGAGGAGGAAAACATCAAACCATATCTGGCTGGGGGGCCGGCATGCTGTGCGGGGACACAACCAAGAGCCAAAAATGCATTCGAGAACTAGCTGCCTAGCCACTGGGCTCCCAGGATTTACAATTAAAAGTGTATTGATTAAAAAAAGGTCATTTCCTACCCAATGTGCATCCTTTGCTCAGACCATTGGAGCTGCCTCGTCACAAAGGAAATAATTAAGTAACTGATAAAATGGCCCTTTCGGGCAGCGTGTGCACCGTGGCTCTCCTCCAGTCCCCGGAACCCCCCAGACCAATGAGTGCTGCTGCACTATTGATTCTCGGGTACCCAGACAGGCCTGCCAGTGAACACAAAGCAAACTGGCATTTAGCACTGGTTTCTGTTACGTTATTAGAGTCTATGTCTATTTTCCTCCAGAATCTAGCCGAGGGCACTATAGTCAGGGAGATCTGGGTTCAGATTTCTCCTCTCACACAAATTAGAAACAAACCTCCATCCCCTCATTAATCTATAAATTGGAGATAATAATCGTAATTGTTCAGTGTGGTTATGAAGTGCGAAGGAGGTAGGACCCTGGATTGGGACATTGGGACAGGGAAGGCTTATTCAAGAACTCCTAGTTTAGACTTCTCTTTTTACGGAGTGGAAACTGAGTCACAGGAGCTTTGGTGACTTTCCGCATTTATGAGGACAGTAAGTGGCGAAGGAAATATTTGAACTCAGGACCCTGCAGTGGTCCACAGCTGCAGTGCTGTGTCCACTATACCACATAATATATCTGAAACACCTGTCAACCTTTGAAGTTCAATGTGAAGCACTTTTTGTTATCGGAGGTCCAGAGGCTTCCCTTGTTTCCCCAAGTCCCTTCTACTTGGTATTTCTCGCAGCACAATATTCTGCCCTATTTATTTCCCAGCACATTTTCTTTCAGCTCCTCCCTAATTCATGGACAACCATTTCATCTGTAGCTCTTGGATCCTTAGGAGATGGCCAGGTGCATCAGTGGGGAAAACTAGGGAGACTTGAGTTCAAATGTGGCCTCAGACACTTCCTAGCTGTGCGACCCTGAGCAAGTCACTTAACTCCCATTGCCTCCCCTCCGCACTCCTCTGCCTGGGAAATTATGGACAGCATTGATTTTGAGATGGAAGGGTTTGACAACAACAACAACAAAGCATTAATGCGTTTTGTTTTTCCATTTCCCTCTTTTCTGGTATCTGGCTCAGAGCCCCTCCCAGGCCGGTGTTGGAGTGTTTCCTTCTCCCTTCCTTCTCCAGGGCTCAGTTTGTTCTTTAGCATTTGACAACTTTCCCCTTCAGTTACCTTGTGGGTGTCGGTTTCAATCTCCCAGCAGTCTTTGCGCCTATTGTTTTCTTTGTCTCCCTTTCAATGTGAATCCAGAGGGAGAAAGTGCCTTTAGTAAGCTTGGGGCCTGGGCTGTGCTGGACTGACCCACCCAAGGACAAAATGGCCCTCGCACTTCCCTTAGCCGGGCTTTCCAAGGGGTCCTTTCCTTTCTTTTCTAGTAGGGAAAGCAGCCTGCCGGCGGCCCCGGACCACCCCAATGCAGTGCTAAAGGGTTTCCCTAAAAGAATTGGGCCCTAGGAGGCATGGGGGCAGGGAGAGAAATGAAGAGCTGAGGCCAGGGGATCCCTCCCCCACTCCCCACCTTCCTACATGAGGTTAGAGGACGGTTTTATAGATAAATTAAAGGCAAAATTGCCTTCCGACCTCACAGCATGCCAATAGGTAGGTACCCAGCGCTGGCAAAGGATGGGCTTCCTGGTGTGGGGATGCTGGGGCTGTCTGGGGCTGGGCAAGTGCTGCTAGGGAAGGCAGGTGGTGCCAGGCTACTCTACGGAGCCCATCAGGAGTCTCTCGGAGCCCAGCAATAGTCCCTCGACATCCTTCCCTGCACGTCCTTTAGCCTTTCCCCCATCACTGGGCCTCCATGTTGGAGCCAGCTCTCCTTCACTGCCACAGCAAGGCCTTCTGCAAAGAACTGGCTCCTCAGGCTGCCTGGTTGTTCCCAAATACACACTCCGCACCATTTGCACCATCGCCTCATTCTCCTCAAGCCTTGGACGCATCCGCCTTGGGGTGTTGGTAGAGGAGCCAGCCTCCCTGTGCTTCGGGCACACCAGGCTGGTGGAAAGGAGGGAGGGAGCACTCTTTCTCTGTGCCCAGGAACAGCTGCTGGCCCACACAGATCCTTGGAGGCACCTGATCATCCTGGATCTTCCAGATCCTCAGCAGGTCATTATTATTACCATCACTGCTATCACAGTAACAACAAGAGTTGGCCATTATGTAGTGCTTTCACTTCTCATGAAATACATTGTATATGTACATGATGTACATTTGTATATATGTGTATGTGTGAGAGAGAGAGTGTATGTGTATAACTTGATCCCTATCAACAACCCTTGGGAGGTCGGTGCTATTATTATCCCCATTTTATAGGTGAGGGAACTGAACCAGACAGGCTCACAGTTAGTAAATGTCTGAGGCAGGATTTGAACTCAGGTTCTGACATCGGTTTCTGAATTCTAGCCGCTTTGTAATTTCTACAGTTTTTCAGGATTGGCTGAGTGCTTTCCTCCAATAGGCCTATCTTGTGGATGGTACAAAAATTATCATCCACATTGGAAAAACTGTGAAATTTGAGGCAGGTCCAGGGGATAGTACCCGGATCCTCCCAGATCCCATAGCTAGGAAATATCAGTGCTGAGATTTTGAACCCAGGACTCAGGAGTCCAAAGCCACCACAGCTTCTCTCTTGGGATCCAGTACCAAATCCAAAAGCAAGATTGTATAGTTAGATCTTGAATCAGAAGTTCAAATCCTGGCCATATAGCTTGTCATATTATAGTATGACTTGGACCAAGTTATTTTCCCTCTCTGCATCTTTCTTTCTTTCTTTCTTTCTTTCTTTCTTTCTTTCTTTCTTTCTTCCTTTCTTTCTTTCTTTCTTTCTTTCTTTCTTTCTTTCTTTCTTTCTTTCTTTCTTTCTTTCTTTCTTTCTTTCTTTCTTTCTTTCTTTCTTTCTTTCTTTCTTTCTTTCTTTCTTTCTTTCTTTCTTTCTTTCTTTCTTTCTTTCTTTCTTTCTTTCTTTCTTTCTTTCTTTCTTTCTTTCTTTCTTTCTTTCTTTCTTTCTTTCTTTCTTTCTTTCTTTCTTTCTTTCTTCCTTCTTCCAACAGAACAAAAGCAAACCTCCTCCTTTGGTTCTATAACCAGCCATCTCAGAGAGGTGGACCTCTTCTCATCACCTCTCTGAGCAGGAGGCTACCAACAAGAGTTCCCCAATGTCTACATGCATGGACAATCTGTGGTTTCATGGTGAGGATCATAGATTCCAGGTGAGTGCTGCATTCTGGGAGCAGAAACCATGCTGTGATGAAGAGTCAAGTGCAAAGTCCATTTCCACTCATAAGTGCATCTAGCCTGTTCTGCCCACTAGAGAGAGGCTTTTCAGGGGCTGCATAGAAGAGGGGGAGGGTTATGAATCAATCATGGGAAAAATGTTTCCCAAGGGGGAAAAAGCATGTTTGAGATTTTCTTCAGAAAATATCCAGAAACTACATGGACTACCGCCAAAATATTTGAGGCGTAATCTCTTTGGCCATTTCATTTGTCCAGGATGGATGCTCCTAGTGATTAACAAGATAACCAGAATGGGATCAAAGTAACATAATTTATTTAACTGGGAGACCACAGCAAAAAGACAGTTCACATTTGTTAATGGACATATTTCCAAAGACTCCGGGACACCTCTTTTCTTCTGGGGGGCAGCCCTTAGTTTCTTCAGTCCTGAGAAAATCTGACATATCCACTCCCCCACAAGGCAATATAAGATCAAAAGACAGAAAATGGACAGCTTAAAAGCAGCCAATTCTGCATAAAATACTCAGGATCTCTCCCAAGGCCCAGGATCCTTTGGGGTGCAGAATCATCATGCTCACACAAAATAAGCATGAACAGATATGGCCCACTTGAATTGCCCTGCAGACAGTGACTGTATTTGCTGTCACTCTAAAAGTGAAGCTAGCCTAAGGTCAGAGACAAGCTTAAGCCAACTGAGGAGACCATGGCTAGTCAATCATCCCACAAGTATTTATGAATCTCTTGCTGTGTACCAAATACAGATGCAAATAGAAAAACCATTCATGCCCTCAGAGAAGACAAAAAATAAAAAAAATGACTGAGAAGGGGAGGAGGAGCTACTGAGGGAGGTGGGGGAGTCAGGCTGGCACCAAGAGAGGAATGAAGACTCAAGTGATCTGGGTATTCTCAGGGATCAGCCAATCAGAGGAAGGGCTCCAGAGACACATCAAGTTGAGAGTGACCCTCGTGCTCCCCCCAGGCTCAGGAGGCCATGGCGGTATGATGAAGACCAGAATCAGGAGAGCAGCCTGGACAGCATTAGCTGGCTACTAAGGTTTTTAGTTACAATAAATATTCCATAAAGGCAATCTTGGGATTGGAAAACAAGATGAATGGAAAAGAAGAATTTTTCGACAAGAAAATGTTAGATAAAATCTATGGAAGACTCTTTGAACTTTGCTTCCTGCACGGATATTTGGGGTGCTGATAGCGTGACTGCAGCACGGAGCTGGGGGTGACGTGGGGTGGGATGCCCAACCCGCAGTAGAATGGCGCCCCTTGCACTTTGGTTTTTAAGGGGTTTAATTCACTTTTTGAGTCTTCATATCCACTGAGACGGAGAAGGATGGAACCTGTGATGTCATTGGTCTATGGATGCCCTTGCCGTGAAGCGCCTGCCTTCAGGGTAGACCAGCACATGCTCTCCAATGAGAGGACAGTAACAACAAGAATAGTCACGAATTGGAAATAACCTAACATTTCACTGCTCCAAGGAACTGGGCAAAACGCCCTCTTTCAGCACACACCGGCACTTTCTCTGCTGTTTTCCATCACTAGTTACCTGAGGCTTCACCCTCATCCTATGGGAATCAGCTTCAGCCCATCAGTCAGCATTTATTAAATGTCTGCTGTGTGCGGGACCCTGTGCTAGGTGCTGGGGATACAGAGGCGAAGACAGCCCTTGTCCTCAAGGAGCTCCCGGTCTGCTGGGAGGGGATAACTAGCAATGATTATTTTTTCCTTATTGAGTGGAATGTGTGTTGTGTGTGTGTGTGTGTGTGTGTGTGTGTGTGTGTGAGAGAGAGAGAGAGAGAGACAGAGACAGAGACAGAGACAGAGACAGAGATAGAGAGAAACAAAGGACAGACACAGAGATAGAGACAGAGAGACAGAGAGAGATATAGCCAGGTCCGCACATTAAAAATATTAATTCGCAGCTGAGTGGAGAAGGGACTGGAGTGAGAGGAGACTTGAGGGAAGATTAGGAAGTCCAGGGTTCAAATCCCTATTTTGACAAATATTAATGGTGTTCCTAGCAAAGTCATGACCTCCCCATGCTCCAGGCTACTTGCTAAGATTGCCTGTTGCCAAGAAGGTGAATATTTGAAGGCAAGTTCCCAGGCCAGATGGCACTTCCTCCTTCTTCTCCAGGCTCCATCCCGACTCTTACGGCATTCTCTGCCATGTCATGGCAGTCTTTTCCCATGAGAAATGCATGCCACCATTGTGCTCTTTCCCTCTGATTCACTGGCTCCTCCCAGAACCTCCACTCTAATTAAGGAAGCCACCTCCTTGGGTTTGAGGGTTGAGGTGAGGATCGAATAAGATAAGAAGTATGAAGTTCTTGGCACAGTGGCTGGCACCTAGTTGGCACCATGTAATGGGAAGTTATTATTACTGTAAAGAAAGGCACGAGCAGCCCCTACCCTCAAGGAAGAAGGAGGAGACAACATACACATAAATAGACTGAAGAGGTTTTATAGGTATACACACACATATGCTATCATACATGTATCATACATAGGTACATACATGTACCTATACATGACCCATTGGAGAAAGCCTTGTGGGAAAGGCACTAAAAGTAAGTAAAGTAGGAGAAGCCTCCTGGAGGAGGCAGGTTTTACCTGACACGTGACAGAGTGCAGGGAATCCAGGATGCGGAGATGAGGAGGAGGAACAGTTTAGGTATGGGAGACAGTTGGGAATGCAGAGTCTGGGAAAAGCATGCTTTGTTTGAGGGTCAGCCAGAGTCCCTGGAGCATAGAATGGGTGTGGGAGAGAATGCCAGATTGAAACATGGCCCATTTCTCTGGTGGCTTCTAGTCCCAAAGAATCCGGCTTTTTGAATCCCATCCATTCTGGTTTTCTAGGGATGGCCATGAGATTAGACGGCGCCATCTTTGGTTATAGTCGCTCCAAGATTGGCTCACAAACTAGCAGGTTTCAACTAACATGGAAGAGGAATTACCCATAATGCCCAAGTGTCCTGTGATTCCATCATGAGACTGGTCTAGTGCAGACAGAGGTGAGGCTTGGGCACAGCTGTGAGTCCACCTCACAACATTTCTCACATAAATCTGGGTTTTAGTGGCAACAACACACACTTTGTAGGAACAACCGCAGGGCACGCCTGCTGATTTCTTTTCCTAATTTCATTAACAGTTTTGTTAAGCAGAATGGCCCAGATTCACGGGGTGTTTCCATAAGTGTTTATAGGATAGCCTGACCTGGGGAGGCTTCAGAGGAGTTTCATGATCTATCGGGTCAATAATCTGCCTTGTTTAAAAGTCCCCAAATACTTGTTGAGATGATATGGGATCAGCATCACTCCAAGTACAGATTTCCACCAGAGGCCAACATTCTAATGCCATGAATGGACTGTGCACATAATGGTAACCCTCCAGCGTAGGGGTGGTAAGCCTTTTATTTTTTTGTGACATGGATCCTCTTGAGCATCTCTGGGAAAGCCTAGGGATCCTTTTCTCCAAATAATGATTTTCAGTTCATAAAATAGCATACATACGATTCCAAAGAAAACCACTGAATTACTATTATCAAAGTATTTTTTTTAGTTATCAGACCAAATTCTAATAGAGTTCATGGATTCTCTCTCTCTCTCTCTCCTCCCTTCTCCTTCCTCCTTCTTGTTTCTTTCTTTTCTTGTCCTTCCTTCCTTCCTTCCTTCCTTCCTTCCTTCCTTCCTTCCTTCCTTCCTTCCTTCCTTCCTTCTTTCCTTCTTTCTTTCTTTCTTTCTTTCTTTCTTTCTTTCTTTCTTTCTTTCTTTCTTTCTTTCTTTCTTTCTTTCTTTCTTTCTTTCTTTCTTTCTTTCTTTCTTTCTTTCTTTCTTTCTTTCTTTCTTTCTTTCTTTCTTCCTTCCTTCCTTCCTTCCTTCCTTCCTTCCTTCCTTCCTTCCTTCCTTCCTTCTTTCTTCTTCTTTCTTTCTTTCTTTCTTTCTTTCTTTCTTTCTTTTCTTTCTTTCTTTCTTTCTTTCTTTCTTTCTTTCTTTCTTTCTTTCTTTCTTTCTTTCTTTCTTTCTTTCTTTCTTTCTTTCTTTCTTTCTTTCTTTCTTTCTTTCTTTCTTTCTTTCTTTCTTTCTTTCTTTCTTTCTTCTTCATTTCCAGGCCTCCCTACTTTACCCTGGTTAAAAATCCAGAGGCTATTCATAAGTCCCATTATGTTTGTGATCTCCATGGGCGTTTTGTTCTATACCTATTCCATCTTGGGTTAGTGATCTTCTCCTTAAGCAATTTGATGGTCCTCTACTTCCAGAGGATCATCATATTAATGCTGAATTTAATAGAGACACCCAACTGGCATAGCCCACTGCAGCTCAGAACTCTTGAACTCAGAAGAGGTATGGAGTTTAGCCTTCCTAATATCTGGATTACAGGCATGCATCACCAAACCCAGCAAGTTCCTGGAATATAACTAAAACTTTCAGAAACAGAGACAGAGAGAGAAATAATAAAAACAGAGACAGAGACAGAAAGACAAAAAGATGACAAGAGATAAAAAGAAGGGTTTTAAAAAGATCATTTCTTCATAAATTAATTTAAATTAAATTTAAGAGTAATATGGAAGGAGGAACACTAGTTCTACTGAGAAAAACCCATCTAGATAAAATTCAGTATATGTAGATTGATTAATCCATCAATTAATCAATAAGTAATTATTAAGCTCCCAATATGTTCCAGGCACTATGTAGGTGCTCTGGACACAAAGACAAACATGGCAGTTACATTCATTTGGGGGGAATGGAATGAGGAGACATGTGTACATATGCCCAATGTAGACAATTATTTAAAGCAAATTCAAAGCTATTTCAAGAGTGGGGACACAATAGCATCTAGGGGACAGAAGTTGGGTTTGGGGGAACCAGGGAAGTTCTGGCATAGAAGGGGGTGTTTCCCTTGAGCTCTAAAGGAAACTATCCAATTTCCAATTTAGAGATGAAGATGAGGTGGGAGAGCATTCCCAACTTGGGGACAGTAGATGCAGAATCATGGAAACAGATGGAGGGTTGTGCATGAGGACCAACTGGAAGCTAGTTGAGCTTCATTTGTCAATGTGGTAGGCAGAGTAGGTGAATCAAAGGCTAACAAGGTAGACTGGAACCAGTCTTGGAAAGACTTTACATGGTAGGCAGAAGAATTTACATGTGTTCTTAGGAGTAATAAGGAATTATGAAAATTAATTGAGCAAGGGAGTGACTATGACATTGTTGAGCTCTAGGAATTTATTTGGCCATCTCTGTGGAGCAAGGTTTCGAGTTCAGAGAGGCTTGAGGAAGAGAGCAATATTAGGTGAGTAGAGCATGGATGAGGACCTAAACTAGGCTGGTAGCCAGGTGAATGGCAAGAAGAGTATATGGAGAGCTACAAGACATGCTGTGGAAGACTAGAAGTGACAAAACTTGACCACAGATTGAACACATGGAATGATCAGGTGTGAACAGATAAGGATGCCTTCAAGGTTGAGAGCCTTGGGGTGACTTAATGGATGGTGCTGTCCTTGATATGAACAAAGTTTGGAAGAGAGAAGGATTTGGGGGAAATGGAGTAAATTCTATTTTGGACATGTTAGGCCTGAGATGCCTCTGGGATCTCCATTTGAAATGTGTCCAATAGGCAGTTGGTGATGTGGAAAGGGAGTGAGGACACTAGGATTCTAAATATAGATCTATGAATCATCTGCGAAGAGATGATAATTGACCCCAAAGGAGCTGAGGAGTTTATCAAGTGAGAATGTAGCTAGAGAAGAGAAGAGGGGCCAGGATACAGTCTTGACCTGTACCCACAAAGAGAGGGTCAGGGTCATCCACATCAGACCCCCTCAACAAGGCTACACAGAGATTAAGATGGCAGCATTGGGTTGAAGGAATCAGTCAATGTATATGAATATTGTCGGGCTTTCCAGGGAAGAAAGTTGAAGAAATGACTTCACTTCCCACAATCTTCACCGAGGAGATGTCCTACATCTTTCACCTGTAATTAAGGGTCTATGTATGTTTTGCCTTACTTAACCCATTGCCTTCATTTGGCTCTTAACACATTTTTCTGAATCAAAGTGAATTTATTGAATGGAATTAAAGCAGGGGTCCATCAAAGTTGAAACTCATGTAGCTGCTTCCTACCTTTTCAGCCTTCTAATGCTTGAATGCTTTCCACATACTCCATGTTCTGGTGATAAAGGCTTCCTTGCTGGTCCTTGAACCCAACACTGCTTCTCTGTACTCTGGGCAATTTCCCTGGCTCTCCCCCATTCCTGGTGTTCTCTCCCTTCTCATCTGTGCCTCCTGGATCCCATGGCTCCTTTTCAACCTCAGCTAAGTCTCACCTCTTGTACCAGGTTATTTCCTGACTTTAATCTTGGTGCCTCCCTGGGATATGCTCTCTGATGTATTCTGTGCGTTGCTCGATTGTTCATGGGTGTCTGTGTACTTTCTTTCCCATGTAATGCAAGCTCCTTTAGGGAGGAGGTTGTTTTCTCCTTCCTTTCTGTTTGCAGCCCCTGTGCACAATGGATGGCACAGAGTATCCACTTCATAGATATTGGCTGACTTGACGTAGCTGGGCAAAAAGCAGACACAGACAAACGCAAGTCCCCAGAATGCTGGAGTCTTCCAAAGAAGCCTCCACAAGACTCCGTGCTTCCTGGAACAGGTGGGAGAGAATGGTTCGGAGCCCCGTCCTTTGTCCACACTGTTCCCTTCTGGTGGAGGCTGCTGATTATTGTAGCAATGAGGCCCAGTCGTTTCTGATTTGGAGCTGGTCTGAAACCATCAGCTCGTTTCCCCCAGGTCTCTGACTAGCAATCAAATGAGAAGCACTTTGGGTCCCCTTCCAATCCCCAGAAGCCCCTTTCCCTGGGCCAGCTCTTACCATGTTTGTCTAAGCCCATCACTAGATGTCAGTTCCAATGAGTGGTCTTGCCATGCTTTTGAAGATCATTGCCTGGGAACAGAAACTAAGGAGAGGAAACCTTGTGACCTATGTCTCCAAAGTGGACAGAGACAGCCACATTCCGCTCCCTCCCACTAAGTAGGTCTTGGGGGACTCAGCTGCATTGATGAGGCCCCTGACACCTTGGAGGCCTGCAGTTCTGCCTGGGAGTGCTCAGGGCTCTTGAGTGGCCTGAGGAGGAGAAGGATGCCTGGTGCCCGGGTGTGTGCTTGAGGCAGGCCACCCGCTAGCTGATGTGAATTAGGGAGCTGAGGCCACAGGGTACTCTTCCCTTCCCAATTCCGTTCAAAATTCCCTTTCCTTTGGATAACAACAAATATTGCCTATGGGCCATCTCTGTTTGCAGGTCTCTAAGCCAGGAAGGGAGACAGAGGCTGCGCCTTGCCTTCATCAGCTGGGAGTCTTCATTGCATGTCATGCATCCAATCAGTTTACCGAGATGACCTCCACCCTGGAAGGGGCACCTGGCCCCTTCCCTCTAATCAGCCCTAGGTACTCTCACGGAGTACCTCATTAGCAATGGCCAGGAACATTGCATTCCCCCTCTACGGGGACTCCCTGCATTCTGCCCATCCTTGCTCCAATCTCGCCTCCCCACAGCTGCCAAAAGGAGATTGCTTGAGCTCAGGTGTGATCATGCTGTTCCTGGCTGAAGAAGCATCAGGAGCTTCAAATGCAAACTCTTCAGTTGAATATTCAAAGCCCATCACCATCTGCCTGAAACCTGCTGCTCTAGGCATATTGGGTATTGCCTGCTGCCTCCTTGCCATGATTCATGTTCCAGAGCAGGCATTTATGCTTAGAATGTTCTCCCCACCCTCACTTCTGTGTCTTGGAACCCCGCAATCCCTTCCAGGATGAGCCTACGGGGCGCCTCCTTCAAGGGCTCCCCTGGCCCGGTCCCGGTTGACAGCATCCTCTACCAAAAATCAACTTGTATTTATTTTGCGTGTGTGGTAAAGAACTGGCTCTGTTAATATAGGCATGCCTAGAGAGTGAAACCAACACATCTGTCCTTCCATCTATCTCTGCATCTACCTATCTACCAACTCTCCATCCATTTCTTTTCCTAGCTATCCATTTACTAGATAGGGAAAGCATTTGTTAAATACCTCCTGTGTGCCAGGGCCTGTGCTGACCTCTGGAAATACAAATATTAGCAAGAAGTAAGACTGCCCCTTCTCTCCAGGAGCTCACATCCCAAAAAGGGTCGGGGAAGTGGAGCTTCAGGGACACAAAGAGCAAGTTAGGAGAATTAGGAGTGGAGTCAGGCGTGAAGTAGACAGGGATGGGCTCTACCCCTCCTGAATTGGTGATCCTGGCCAGGGACTCATCAAGCAGACAAAAGGGCTAGAAATGTCTTCTGGGTGAGAAGGAATGTGAGGAGGAGTTGGGAGGGGATGGGGGATGCCTCTTGCTTCCTTATGTGTGAACATGCTATAGCTCATCAATCAAATGTGAGCTTTTGGAGGCAAGGTCCATCTTGCTTTTACCCTATTCTCCCCCCCCCACACACACACCTAGTACAGTGCCTGACACATGATGCATGCTCAAGCTGATTAACTGACTGGTTGAATGCAGATCCAGAAGCACTGGGAGAATGGTGATCAAATTCTTCAAGGTCTCTGGATAATTTGGGAACCTTCAGAGCCAGGTCTGGAACAGAATCCCAGGAGCTCCTATTTGGAAGGGACTTCATTGGCCGTTAAGTCCATTCACTCCAGAAAAAGAATCCCAATTACATCCTGCAGTAGAAGGTCAGCACTGCTCCCATAGCTGGATGGGAAATGGATGGAAGTGACATGGGTCCTTCTGTCCTTGCCCTTCCAGAGGGGTTGTCTATTGGCCCAATGGTGTCACACAGCTAGCTGCAGTGCTCATCTGCCCCGAGCCAAGTAAGAGGTTTGCAAACTGAATCCTCTTCCAAGAGAAACTACTCAATGCTCCATATTGCTGCCTGCTATGAAAGGCTCCATTTTAGCAGCAGGCTTCATTCTCAAAGTCCAGCACATTGTGAGGAGGATCCTGGGCTCAAGATGGCTCTGCCAACTGAGTACGAACTCCATGAGATTCTGTGAAGGAAAGGCTCAAAGTATGACTCCACCGATGGAGACTGGGCCTGCTGTCTCAAGTCCGCTGTGTGAACAAATGGGTATTAAACTGAAAAAAAGGAGAAGGGAGAAAACTGACGACACTAATGGTGCCTTCCCTAGCAGTGAGGTGGGGGAAAGGATTGGCCAGGGGACTTGGACACTTCTTACTTCCCACCTTTTCCCACTGCTCTTCCCCACCCCCTTCCTCTTTCCCAGTGGCCTGATGCTGAGAACAGACACTTGAATACCAGAGGAGGCTGGCATAGCCAAGACTGATGGAACTCTGCTGATGGCTCGACCAAGCAATTAGGAGAATGGTGAGCGTGTCATCTAGGAGGTTCTCTGAGACAAGGCGAAGCAAGAAGCTGCCACTGAGGTTGGGTCAAGTGGAAGGGAGCTGCTGGGTCACCCGAGCCTCAGTGAAGGCTGAGCCCAAGAGTCCGGTTCACCCCCACCTTGCTGTGGCTTTGTGGGCCTCTGCATTAGAGTTCACTAGGCCTGAGCCCCGTCACCTTGGAGCTAGGCTTCATTTGCCCCTATTTAGTGAAACCCTGGTTGCCTTTACTCTGATTTAAGGACTAAATCTGAGGCAGTGAGTGAAAGCCTCCTGATGATGGGGAAATCCCCTGCTTCCCTGGAGCCCTGGAGGAAGATGTGTGGAGCTGAGGAATGCCTGGAAGCCTCAGGAGCAGAAAGAACTTTTTTAATTTTTCTATTTGTTTAGAATATTTTCCCATGGTTCCACGATTCATGATCCACCCCCTTCCCTCTCCCCTCCCGGAGCTGACAGCAGTTCCACTGGGTTATACACGTATCGTTGTTCAAACTCTATTTCCATGGTAATCCTTTATGCCATGGTGTGATTCCTTAATGAACGCCCAAATCCCAATCATAACCCCATCGAACCACGTGATCGAGCTTGTGTTTTTCTTCAAGCAGAGAGAACTTTGCACAAAACTTCAACGTTGGTGTCCAGGAGGCTTCTCCATGGTTCTGAACATGGGAGTCCCATCAGTTCCTCCCATTGATACTAGTCACATCCATGAGCTGAGGACCCAGTGCTCTGAGATTAATCAGGAAGCTGCAGAAGTGATCTTTGGCTGGTACCAAGCCTGAGGGAAGCAGAGAAGATCACTCAGACTTCCTCTCCACTACCCTCCCCCTCCTCCCATGAGACTACTTATTGCTCACTGGGATCCCCATCTCCCCAGCCCTGGCCCAGTGCAGGTCAGTAGCCAGCCTGCAATCCTTAGTCTCAGAGAGTTCCCAAGGATTCTAGGGCATCCAGTGCCTTGCCATGATGAACAGCTCATAGATATGAGAGGCAGGACCTGAATCCAGAGCTTCCTGACCCAACAATGGGCTTCTTATCCACTATTCTATCCCACCTCTCAACCCTTTTGAAGCAGTCTACCAGTCTAGGTGAACCTTATGGATTCCAACCAGGTGTGTTTGGGTTGGAAGACAGGCAAAATCAAGGGGTAGGTTGTTACCATCTGTCCCATGTTTGCCTTATTTCCATGGCCTTTGCCCCACCCCTGGTGACAACAGAGCGCCCCCTCCTTTGCCCCTGCCCAAATCTCGTTTTCCCACAGGGTCTCCTATCTCCTCTTTTCCTGCCTCTCTTACCTTAGATGTCATAAAACTCAGAATCCACCATCTCTACTTTCCAGGGAGTGTCTCGCAATCATCATTCTTGTTGTGGATCTCACTGAACTTCACCTGCACTAGAAAACTTCTGAGTCCATAAATGGGTGGCAGAGATAAGCAGGCTGTCATGGGGTGGGGAGGTGGGGGAGAAGGCTCCTTGATAACCTTGAAAACCACCTCTGTGAGAAAGCTCCCTCCTCCAAGCCCCAGACTTGCCTTCCAGGTTTCAGAACAGGGTTCTGGCTTGGGAGTCCTAGGCCCTTGGGTTCCTATTCTGGCTCTCTCACTTACTGCCTGTGTGACCTTGGGCAAGTTCTTTCCTTGGACCCCAGGTCCTTTTTCTGTGGAATGAGGGATATTTGAGCAGATGAACTCTAATGTCCTTCCTGCTCTAAATTCGACTTGGCCATCCCTCCCCAAAGAGCAGGAATGTTCAAAGGGGCAGGGCTGTAACGTGGCATGTCCAGGCCTGCCTCTCTTTTCCCCTGTAGCCAGTTAGTTCAAACCCAGCTTCAGTCCTTGCTACCCAGGGAAAACTGCACTAATCAAATAGGCCCCAAGTAGGTTTAGAAATATTTTTTCCTGGTCCACATCCCGACTGACCTTCTCCCACACTAATATGCTCATCATTCTTATTCATGATCAGTGGTTTTCTCCCTGGTTGACCTATGTCCTTTTTTTTTCAGTCCATTGACCTTTAGGTAGAAATATTCAAATGTCTACGAAGGTGTGACTGCCATAAAAATCACCTCCTTCCAATGCCGCCGACTTGGGCACTCGATAAGCATCTTTGCAAAATGATGAAAAGAGATGTGGCCGGTGATGAATTTTTAAAAATGCCTTTTTCTTGGCACCGACTGACTTCTCAGTGGTTCTGGCCTTTATTTTTTCCCTCTTTGTCTCCACTGTCCCCTTGCTATGAACAGGCAGGAAAAACATGATTCCTGCACATTTGGGGGCACTTTGGGAAAGAATAATCTGCATTTCCCCCAAGTGAATGGAAGCGTAAATTCAGCTGAAAGAAGATGGCATTAATCAGGTCCAGGAGCCAGAGAAATGGTGCCAGACTCAGGTTTGTGGACTAGATGCATCCATTCTGAATGATATGGTTGTGATGGAAGAAAACCCATTGTTTGTTTTCTTAGCTCTGGGTTTCTGTTGCTTTAATTCTGAGATTCTGAGTCCCACCCACAGCCATAAGCCCGCTCTTTAAACTCCTTCCCTTGAATGTCCCCATCCTGGGCTAAGACCACCCCTGCTTTAGGTCATCCAGGCTTAGAACCACAGCATCTTCCCCGCTCTCTGCTCTTACTCATCATGTCTTCCATTATACTTCTGCCTCCAAAACGTGCATCCTCTTCTCTCCCCACACCAATTCTCTGCCAGCATCCTCGCTACAACGGAAAATGCTTGCTAATTAGGCTCTCTGCCTCTAGTCTCTCCTTGTTCCAACCCGTCCTCAAACCAGCTGTCAAGCAGGTCTCCCTTCCTAGAGCGAACATCTCACTATGCCGTAGCCCAGAGCTCGTGGCTCCTCTCTTGTCCCAGTCAATCCATCCACCAGGCTCACTGCATGCTGGTTTTGTCGAGACGCTGGAATAGTTGGAGAAACATGCGAAAGCACAATCAGTTCCTGTCTTCAAGGAGCTTGGGTTCGAGTGAGGCAGGCAATATGCATAAACAGACATTGGAATCAGACAGATCCAGAGTAGATGAAAGGCAACTCTAGGGTGGAAGGGAGACAGGGCAGAGGAGCAGCATTGCTTAAATCTGTTGTGCGGCTAAGCACCTTGCAGCGTTCTCTCTCTTGAAGGCACTAGTAGCTGGTGCCTGGCAAAGCCTCTTGGTGAGAGTGCTATTGACGTGAGTTTTGAAAGAAGTCAGGGATTCGAGGAGGAGGAGATAAGGAGGGAGAGCATCCCAGGCACATGGGACAAGTGCAAACATCTGGAGATGGGAGATGGGGCATCACATGTGAGGAACAGCAAATACGATGACTTGTTTGGATGGTCTATGGTGAACCTATGGTATGTGTGCTGGAGCATGCTGGGGGGCTGCTCCCCTCCCCCTCTCCATGGGCTCCTAAGGACATTTCTCACATCACTGTCCCTCTGCCCAGCAGCCCAAATGGGAGCACTTCGTCCCTCCCCTGTCCAGAGTAGGTGGAGGGCTTGCATAAGGCTTAGGGGTTGCAGTTTGGGTACTCGCTCTCTAAAAGGTTTGCCACATCACTGATCTAGTGCATGAGGGTGGCCAACTCATGAGAAAGATGAAGGATGCCAGATGTAAGGCTTTATATTTTGCCTTTGAGATAAAGGAAAGTGACCCAAACTTGCTGCACATGACTGTGAGCTGTCAAGAAAATCACTTTGCCAGCTATGCTGAGCCTGGGTTCGAGGGAGGAGGGCTTGAGGCAGGAATGCTAATTTTGAAGTTGCAGTAGTCCAGGTGAGAACTTTTAGTGTTCAGGAATAGAGCGGCTGTGTGAGGGGAGAGAATGAGACACGGAGCAGAGATATGGAGGCACAGCTGCCAAGGAGTGGCAACCATTTGTGGATATATGGGATGGTACAGAGTGAGAGCAACACCAAGCTTGTGACCCTGCTTAACTGCTAGGAGAGCAATGCCTGCAACAGTAATACCGAAGTCTGGAAGAGGGAAGGACTTGGGAGAGAAGAGAATTCCATTATGGACATGATGAATTGGGGATACTCATGGCTCTTCCAGTTGGAAATGTTCAATAGGCAGTTTGGGATGTAGGTCTGAAGCTCAAGAGAAAGACTATGGATCTATCTATAGATCTGTGTGTCATCTACTAAGAGATGATAGTTGAAATTATGGAAGTTGTTGCAATCACTAAGTGGGTTAATGCAGGATAAAAACAGAAGAGGACCTAGAACAGAGCTTTTGGAATGCTCTGGTTAGTTGCTATGATTTATAAGAAGAGAGTAGTGGGGAAACAGATAGGTGACTTAGTGGGCAGAGAGCCAGGCCTAGAGATGGGAGATCCCGAGTTCAGATCTTACCTCAGATACTTCCTAGCTGTGTGATCCTGGGCAAGTCATGATCAGGCAGGAAAGGATACTTAGTCATGTCAAAGAAATGCCTAGAGTTCAGATCAAGAAGTATGAGGAATGAAAATGAGACATTTGATTTAGAAAATAAGAAATTGGCTATAATTTGGGAGAAAGCAGTTTTATTTGAATGATAAAATTAGAAGGCGGAGTACAAAGCATTTAGAAAAAGAGTAAGAGGATGGGAAGTAGAAGTATCTCTCTTTCAAGAAGTCTAACTCGGGAGCAATGGAGGGATATTGAATAATAGTTAGAAATAATATACAGAGCAAGTGAGAATATGCTGGTAGGCAGCAGGGAAGGAATAAATAGGTAAATATGGGTTGAAGAAGTGGAGATAATTGTTGGGGCAATTGGTTAAAGAAGGTTATGAGGTCAAGGATATGAGATCAAAGATCTTGGCCTTGGCAAGGAGAAGAGAGATGTCTTCTTCAGGGACCAACGTAAAAGAGAGTGGACATTGTAAGGGGGGGGAAGAGGGGGCTCTCTGTGAGTGGCCTCAATGAAATATAAGCAGAAGTCCTCCGCTGAGAGGGAGAGGATGAATAGAATGCCATAACAAGCCTGAAGTAAGAAGAGTACGTTTGGAATATTTTTTCTGATGATTTGCTGTTCATTTATTTTTCAGTCTCTCAATGATCCTATCTGAGATTTTCTAGGCAAAGATACTAGAATCATTTACCATTTACTTCGTTGACTCATTTTATTGATGACAAACAGAGTAAAATGACTTGTCCAACTAGTAAGTGTCTAAGGCTGGATTAGAACTCAGGAAGATGACCATCATACATACCACACTTTGTAGAAATAATTAATAGGGAGAAGTAGCACATGGCAGTGAGTGCTCCATTGTGATTAGAGAAGCCAGATTTGTAGTGGACCCAATCAGCTCATTTCCATGATTTCCTACAATCATTTTTGAACAGCATAAGGATTGAAGTGAAGGAGGCAGATAGTGGAAATAATCCAGGACTGGAGTTTACAGACAAGAGGATGAGGCAACAGGAGATATTATTATAGGGTTCAAATGGAGGAGTTAGCCCTGAAAGTCTCCTGTAGGAACTAGCCCTTGAACTGACTGTTCAAGGACCTAAGCAGTAGAAAAAGTAGCAAGGAGGATTGAGAGGATTCCAGACTTTGATGTTTGCTAAGGGAGGCATTTGCAGTTAGGGCAGGGACAATGGCCTACAGAAGTGCCAATGGGTCAAGAGATTAAAGTGGGAAAAAGGACATGATTAAGGTCAAAATATTGGAAAAGATGTGATGATGAAGGATTATGATTGTCTCAAGGAATTTCAGAGTGTGTTAATGTGAAATGGAATTCATGGATTTGATAGGAGCCTCAAAACTATGGCCATCTCTTTGTGTAACTGAAATGGAACAAATTTAAAAACTGAGGAGTGAGGATATTTGAGCCAATGTTATGTTCTGTGGTATTGCGGTAGGAGTTAAGGAAGAGAGAAAGTCAGGCACAAGTTGGTCAATGTTATGGGGATGAATTAGATGATAAATTTGGATAGCAAGAAAGAGATTGCTGAATGAAGATGAGAAAGGGAAAATATGAAAGTGGCCATAAGGAGGCTGAGGAAGGAGGATCCCTTCTCCTTTCTCCCTAGGATCATTGAATTGAGGGTAGAAGAAAAGTTAGTCTGAGAAAGAATGCATTGTGGTCAGGGAAAAGCCAGATGCTATGTGAATCCAGTTACTGGTGGGTTGGCTTCCCCATCAGAACTAGAGCTACTGAAGAGCAGGGGGTATGTTTGCCTTTCTTGGTAGCACAGGTTCTCAGCATATCTACAGGCATACAATAAGGTTAATAAATGTTCATCGTCTGAGCAGTGGGAATCAGAGCTGATGAGATTTAAGGTGAGATGTTGTTGTTATTAACTTTAGAGAGGGTTTTCCAAATAGCCCAGTGGAAAGGTCAGGAAGATCTGGAGTTTCATATTGGGTTTTTTTTTGGGGGGGGGTTCTTTTTTTCTTTTTTTGAGGATAAAGTTGAAATACATTGGATTGGGGAGAGGACAATAGATACTGTTGGGTGTTACCCTGATGTCACTAATGGGAAAAGTAAAAATATATGAGAATGTATTTGTCATTGAGGAATGAGTCCAGTGAAGAGTGTCAATGGATGGGGAGAGGTCTGCTGGAGAAAGTAGATGACTAGAACCTCTGAGGTTGTTTCTCCAGGTCCCAACCTGATGGGAGAATCAAACATCAATCCCTTTGTTTGGCACTGAAAGTCTTGTTAGGCTTTAATTCCTCTTCTTCCCAGGCTGATGGAATGACTCTCCTTCACCCACTGGACAGTCTTGGCAAAATTGGTTTAATCCCTGGTTCCCATACGTTACACTCCATCTCCCGCCTCCATAACTTTTCACAGGCTCCCTGTAAGCCTGGAATACTATCACTGTTTCTATTTCTACTCCCCGTGTCCTTGAATAGTCAGTTCAAGGGCCAACTCCTACCCCAAGCCTTTGGAATTATCCCGAAAGTTAATGTGCAACTTCTTGAAGTTCCTCTGAATTTGTTTGAGACTGCTGCTATGCTGACTTCTCTAGGCCCATGTTCCCCTCACCTCAGGAGCACATCATGCAAGCTTCGGAATATCTGGGCAGGCTCTGTTTCATTTTGGCCTGTCACCAAGCTAGCATCATCTGCATCAAATAGTTGCTGTTCAATAAATGCTTTTAATTGGATTGACTTGAACTGAATAGCCTTTTGGCACAGAAATCAACATCTGACAACGTCATCGTGCACCAAGGCTAGAAGATCTCTCCAGACCTGGAACATCATTTGGAGTGAGGTATGAAGTACAAGCTTCACGAAGCTCCGCAGGCTCTAGTAAAGCAGGATCCAGGCCTCTAACTGCTTTGTTATATTGGATATAACATATATTGGATTAAGGGCAAACCTTTTTTCCGAAGATGGCCATGAAAAGCCTCAAGAGAGGTCTTGAGGGCATCCATATCAGTGTGTGCTCCAATAGCCGAGTGAGTCAATGAGGGGGCAGAGAGCACCACTCTCATTCCCTTTAGGAAAAAGACTGGAATGCAGACAAGTGCAGCACCAGTTCTCTAAGACGACCATTTTATCCATCGGACACGAGAAGCCATCAGATGGGGCTTTGGGAAGGGATTGTGGCAAGTATTTCATTTTAACAGAGATTTGTTTCACATGAAACACTCCCTAGAAGATAAATCAGATCAGCTTTGCAAATCCAACCAATTGATTTAGTCCTTCCAGAGCCTCAACGGCTCGGCGACAAGTTTGTAGGTACTTGGATATCTAGGACATGACGTCAGGGTGCTCAGCACTAACGTGAGCCATTTATGAAGGGAGCTCGCTGTCACCTTTTTTCTTCTGGCCTGAGACCTAACTGGCCTCTTCCATGGGAAAAGATCCCCAGTATCCAAGGGAGTAGAGGAGACGTGCTCTTCCCTGAACATGGAAAGGGTACTATGTCTAGGGGAGCCTGAATTGAATGGGAACCAAAGACGGAATCAGGCCTTCCAAGTTTCGTGCTGTGGAGCAGGCCCCAGTTCCATTATTGGAGCAGTGACAAGGAAGGTTTGCTCAAGTAATTATGCTCTTTGTCATTCTATAGTTTTAAAATAGCGATGTGAACAGGACAGCTGGAAAGTTAGCTAGCTGTTTTCCTAATCCCCAATGAGAACCAAAATAGCAAATGCTAAATGAGCCTGTAGTCATATGAAAGGGGAAAAATTAACAGTCAGCTGTAATCATTTTAAAAATACAACAATAATAATGAAATCAGGGGTCACACTTTGGAGAAGCATCCACTTTAGAAGAGGGACGTTTCGGTGGTGTAGAAAGTAGGTTATTCTGCAGGGATCTAAAAAACACTACCCACAAACAGAGGATAAACTGTGGGAGTAAAAACACCGATGAAAAGCAAGTGCTTGACTACATGGGTGGAGGTGATAGGACTGAGGAGAGACTCTAAATGAACACTCTAATGCAAATTCCAACAACAGGGAAATGGGTTCGAGTCAAGAACACATGTGATACCCAGTGGAATCGTGCGTCGGCTATGGGAGAGGGAAAGGCGGGGGGGAAGGGGAGGGGAGGAAAAGAAAATGATCTTTGTTTCCAGTGAATAATGTTTGGAAATGACCAAATAAAATAATGTTTAAAAATTAAAAAAAAAGAAAGTAGGTTATTGTTCCATAAGAAACAGAAGAGGGTAAACGTGAGAGAGCAATTATAAGCAAACCTAAAGGTCAACTTGTTTACTTCCTATATGGGAAAATGCCATCTATAATCCCTAAAAGTGGCATCATTACCTGGGTACTTGGAAGAGCATTTATAGATAGAAGACTTGAGGTCAAGTTGAATATAATGAAATGTGCTAAAAATAGTAATAAAATAGAACAGGAAGAGGTAAAATGGAATAATCACCCCATATTAAACGGGAATGAGTGGAAGAACTGCCACCGAGAAGGGGAGGAGGGGAGAACTGGGAGTGTCAGACCCCTACTCTCATCAGATCTGACTTAAAGAGGGAACAACATCTGCAACTAGAATGATCAAAGCCTTCTAAACATACAGAGAAAAAGGGGGATAAGAGCATAGCATAAGGGAAAGAAAAAATCCCTTTAAGGGACTAATAGAAGGGAAGGTAGATTAAGAAAAAAGAGGGCAAGGAGATCAACAAAAAGGAGGGATACTTAGAAGGGAGTACACATCAAGAAATAGCAGGATTAGGTGAGGGGATAAGAGAGAGCCTCAGAAGAGAAGAGAAAGGGCTTTTTAGAACTTAATTCACATCAAGAAGTAGAAGGGCAAGGTTGGGGGGGGATAAAGAAGGGACTTTTAGAAAGGTGGATAAGAGAAGAACTAAAAGGCAAAGAGGAAGGAATAAGAGGGTACCTTTAGAAGGGTGGGTTAATGTAAAAGTAGGAGGGCAAATGGAAGAAGACAAGGGAAGAGTTTTAATAAGGGCAGTGAATTGGAAGGGCAGTGGGCAGAAGAAAGTGGACATCTGAGGAAGTATACAGCAAAAAAAGAGAGAAATCAAAGGATAAACAACGAGAAAAACAGAAAAGAGGGACATTTATGACCAGTCATTTTGACTTTGCATGAGAATGGATTGGATTCACCCACAGAAAGAAATGGATGACAAAATGGGACAAAAATCAAATTGAACTATATGTTGACTACAAGAAATGTACTTAACATGAGAGTCACACATAGAGTAAAAGCAAAGGATTGAAGCAGAATATACTATGCCTCAGCTGATACAAAGAGAGCAGGGGTAGCAGTTATGCTCTCTGACAAAGTTAAAGCAAAACTAGATATAATCAAAAGGGATTAACAGGGAAATGATTATGTTGAAAGGTACCATAGATAATAAAGCATTATCAATATTAAACCTATGCAGCAACTATTATAGCATCCAAATTTTAAAAGAAAAAATCAATCAATTGTAGATGGGAATAGATAATGAAACAATAATAGTGGGGGGGGGGCTTCAATTTCCCTCCTCGGAACTAGGCAAATCTAACCAAGATATATAAGAAAGAAGTCAAGGAGATGAATAGAATCTTAGATAAGATAGATCTCAGGAGAGATTTGAATGAGAAGAGAAGGCAGTATACCATCTTCTCAGTGGTACATGATACTTCTGCAGAAATTGATCACATATTTAGGCACAAAAACATAGTTAAAAATAGAGAAGCAGAAATATTAAATTCATTCTTTTCAGTTCATGATGCAGTAAAAATTCTATATAATAAGGAAATATAGAAACAAAAAGTAAAAACTAATTGGAGACAAAGTAGCTTAATCACAAGAACAAATGGGTTAAAGAACAAATGAGAGAAACAATAAATAATTTCATTAAAGCAAATGATGATAAGACAACATACCAAAACCTACAGGATACAGCAAAAGAAGTAATTAGAGGAAAATTTATATCTCTGAATGCTTATATTGATGAAATAGAGAAAGAAAAAGTCAATGAATTAAGAATGCAATTAAAAACAAAAACTAGAAAAAGAACAAATTAAAAATTCTGACTAAACACCAAATCCTAAAAATCAAAGATAAAATCTGTGACATTGAATGTAAGAAAACCATTGAATTAATAAAGAAATATAGAAGTTGCTTTTATGAAAAAAAAATTTAAATGGATAAACCATTGGCTACTATGATAAAAAAGAGAATACCAAATCACTAGCATTAAAGATGATTATATCACCATTGGAGATGTAATAATAGCAATTATTAAGAGATATTTTACTTCATTACATGAAAACAAATTTAATGATGTAAGTGGAATGTGAGACTACTTACAAAAATAATCAAACTGGTTTAGATTATTAGAGGAGGAAATAGAATACCTAAATAAACCTATTGTGGGAAAAGAAACCCAATAGTCCATTAATGAACTTCCTAATAAAAGCATCATGATCCGATGGATTTACAAGTGATTTCTACCAAACACTAAAAGATCAACTAATTCCAATATTAAATAAATTATTTGAAATAACAGGTAAAGAAGGAAGTTTAAAAAAAATCAAACTTCTTTTTAAAAGCGCATATGGGGGCAACTGGGTAGCTCAGTGGATTGAGAACCAGGCTTAGAGACAGGAGGTCCTAGGTTCAAATCTGGCCTCAGCCACTTCCTAGCTGTGTGACGCTGGGCAAGTCACTTGACCCCCATTGCCTAGCCCTGACCACTCTTCTGCCTTGGAGCCAATACACAGTATTGACTCCAAGAAGGAAGGTGAGGGTTTAAAAAAAATTAAATAAAAAATTTTTTAAAAAAGCACATATACCTCAACCAAGAAGAGCAAAAACAGAAAAAAAAATTATAGACCAATTTCATTCATGAATATGGATGATAAAATCCTAAATAAAATACTAGCTAGGAGACTACAATAATGCATCACAAAGATTATATACATTATGACCAAATAAGACTTTTACCAGGAATGCAGGGCTGGTTTAATTTGAGGAATACTATCAACATAATTTATTATATCAATAACAAAAATAGCAAAAACCATGTTATTATGTCAATAGATACCGAAAAACCTTTGACAGAATACAACTCTGATTCCTATTAAAAATACTAGAAAGCATAGATCAAAAATGTGGTTTTTTTCCTAAAGCAATACAAAGCATTTACCTAAAACCATTAGGAGGTACTGTTTATGACAGGGATAGGCTAGAAGCCTACCCAATATGATCAGGAGTGAAACAAGGATGCCCATTATCACCAATAGTATTTAAAACAGTATTAGAAATGCTAGCGTAGCAGTAAGAGAAGAAGAAGCAATAGGAAGAATCAGATTGGGCAAAGAGGTAATAAAACTATTTCTGTTTGCAGATGACATGATAGTATATGTGGAAAATCCTAGAGATTCAACTAAAATGTTAGTTGAAACTATCAATAATTTTAGCGAAGTATCAGGATATAAAATCAAACCACATAAATCATCAACAAAGTCCTTTGCTAGAAAAGTGAGGCCACAGATTAAATAAAATGCCTGAGAATGTGCCTGTCAAAAACCTAGGAACTACATGAACATAATTAAAAACACTTTTTACACAAATAAAGTCAGATGTAAGTATTTAGAAAATATATTCATGAATGGGCAGAGACAAAATAAATATAATGACAATCTTACCTAAACTATTCTCTTTATTCAATGCCACCTCAATTAAATACCCCCCAATTATTTTATTGAGCTAGAAAAAAATAAAATTTGTTTGGAAAAACAAAAGGTCAACAATATCAAATAAATTAATGAAAAATGTAAAGAAGGAGATTTAGCAGTACCAGATTTTAAATTGTATAAAACAATAATTAACAAAACTATCTAGTAAGAAGAAATACAAACGTAGATCAGTTGTATAGGACACACATATAATAAATAGTAGTAAAAGATTATGGCAACTTTGTATTTGACAAAAGCATAGATCCAGGTCTAGGGAATAAGAAATCTTGGTGTGATAAAAATTGTTGAGAAAATTAGAAAGTAATTTGACAGAAACTAGGAATAGACCAATATTTTACACTATTCACTGAGATAAGGGCAAAATGGATATATAGTCTTAACATAAAAGGAGATATCATAAGTAAATCAATAGATTTAACTATCAGATTTACGGACAAGTGAGAAATTTATGAGTCAAGAAAAGATGGAGGTCATTGTGAGATGTAAAGTGGATAATTGTGAATACACTGAATTTAAAAATGTTTGTACAAATAAAAGATACTGTGAAGATTAGAAGGAAAGCAGAAATTTGGGGGTAGAAATATAGACAGCTTCTTGGAGAGGTCTCATATCTAAAATATTTAGAGAACTTGTGTCAAATTTATAAGAATAAGAGCCAACTCCCAATTGAAAAATAGGCAAAAGATTTGAATAGACAACTTATGGATGAAGAAATCAAAGTTCTATATGGGTATTTTTTTAAAAATGCTCTAAATCACGACCAACTTGAGAAATGCAAACCAAAGCAATTTTGAGGTATCATCTCACACTGATCATATTGGTTAAAATAACATAAGAGTGAAATGACAAACATTTCAGGGATGTGGAAAAATGGGATCACTAATATACTATTGGTGGAACTGTGAATTGATCTAACTATTTTGGAGAACAATTTGGAATTATACCCAGAGTTATAAAACTATGTGTATGCTTAGATCCTATTACTAGGTCTGTTTCCCAAAGAGATCAGGGATAAAGGAAAATAATTTGTATGTTCCAAAATATTTACAGTGACAAAGAAATGAAAATTGAGAAGATGCCCATCAGTTGATGCCCTAAACAAATTGTGGTATCTGATTGTGATAGAATGCTCCTGCACCATAAGAATCAATAAGCAAGCTACTATTAAAAATATGCAAAGAACTACACAAAATAATGAATAGCAAAATAAGTAGAACCAAGAGAACATCATACGCAACTTCAGATTTAGTACTTGCAGTCTAAATTTTGAATGTCCCTTCCAGAGAATGAAATGAAAAATGGAAACATGAAGGACATAATATATATTTATATTGTTCTCCTGGATGTCTTCTAGAATGCAGAGGGGGGAAAGGAGGGACTGAGACACTTGTAAATACATTCTGTTAATTAAAAATGAATAAATATAAAATAAAGTAGATTTCTTGGGAGAACACCAAGACAGATCCATCTTATACCAAATTTCTTTTATATTAAAAAAAGTATTTTGTGAAAAAGAATTTGTTGATGAGTCACTCTGTGGTTTAATAGAAAGAATGCGTCATATGAACACAGTTGAGCTGGATATGAATTGTAGCCCTTTGACATTCTACCTGGGCCATTAATATGAACTTTTGACCCTCTCTTTGGGCACCTTGGATCCTCATCCATACAGTGAAGGAGTGGAAGCGTTTTCCTTCAAATTTCACTCCAGCTCTATATTCTCTCTCTGTGTCTTTGGAACATGTGCCTATGATGTGATGAAGAAACATGAAAGACCTGTCAAAAGAGATGACTACCCACTTCTGGTGATTCACTCTGGACCGATACTCCCAGCAACTGTGGCTTAGAGCTATGGAGTCTTGAGAAAAATCTGGATGACCTTGAACACACAGGTGGGCTTTTCTTATTGCCTCACTGAAAGGTAAGACTTAAAAAGAGAAAAACAAATTTAGGGATATGGACAGAACTGCTTGAGATGGTTTCCTTGAATGGGAGCTGAACCTTCATTTTGGACCTGTTTGTCACTGGGGGTTCAAGTGAGTCCAGACTTCGGAATAAGGAAGGCCGGAGTTTAAGTCTTAGCTCTGATATAGTCTATCTGCGTGGCTCTTTTGGCCAGATACTTAGCTCCCCAGTGATCCACAAACTTCTCTAGGACGCCCAATTGAAGAGCTTGTGTTAAAACAAGAGGCTTCCTCACTGGATGCTCTTGATACAAATGAAAATCATTGGCCCAACCCAAGAACAACAAAAATACAAATCTATTTAAAGCACCCATCTAGTGAATTTTTACTTGACTTACCAAGAAGGAGTTATAAAGTGATAAAGTGATTTAATGAAGACAGGGTAGTAAAACAAAGATCAAAGAAGTAGCACCAAATTATTCTCAGCCATCCTCACCCCTCACTACTCCTTCTACCATACATGAAAGGCTACTGCTGTCTCCCAGATTGACTTTGGAAAGAAAAAACTCCTTGTAAAGCAAACACTATTCTTCACAGGAAAGGGTTGTAGCCTGATTGGAACACCAACTGAAGACCCTGTCTCCTCACAATTGAATTTTAATTTGTCTTAGACCCACTTCTCTCAATTCCCTTCACATAGTCCCATAACTCCTTTGGTCATGGCCAGTCAATTTTTCTCTTATTGACATCCTCTGTTGAAGATCCACTTTACTTTGAAGCTGCCATTTGCCACCTGTCCACCATATTTCCTGTCATCTACTCAAGTCATTATAACTGAACTTGTCCAGTTTTCTTCCATGGAAGAATGACTTTCCTTTGGTGAGGACACTGCGAGTCAACCCATTTTAACTTTTACCTTTAGTCAGATGCACAGCCACCTCACCCATAAAGGTTCACATTCACACACTCCCACACAAGTATAGACACACACCGAGAGCCCTCATTTGGCTGCCCACATTCCCTACTCACCCACTCTTTCTCACTATACACACAAGATAAAGTCAATTCCTTTCATTCCACTTTTGCCAACAGCATGTCTGACACCGGCAAGGTCCCCACCTGCCACTGGTTTCTAGGATATTAAAGGTGTGCCTTTTTTCATTCATTTCCTTTCAATTCTCATCACTTCTGACCCTGCCTCTCAGCTGGCACTGAGGCCATTTGGACTGTCTGCCACTTTGATACGTTTAAAGGAGGCACACAGAAAAGCTTAGCGCAGTGCCTGGCACTTAATACAATGTTTACTGATGGAGTGAGAAAGAACGAAGACATCTATGGCCAGGATGGTGTTCAGGGGATCCAGAAGAGAAGGGGATGGAACTTGGCTTGAATAGAGATCAATGATGAGTTCAAGAGAATTGTTTCTGGAAGACAGCAGAACTCACAGAGCATAATATTAGAGTGTGTGTGTGTGTGTACATAGATAATACCAAGAACTCACTAAGCATTCTTCCTTAAAAGGAACTTTACATCCCATTCTTTACATAATAAAGGAGATCCCTTAAATTGGAAAGAAAAGGAGACACCTGATGCCACTAGGAAGAGAGGGAAATTAGAGCAGGATATCTCCTTTCTGTTTTATCATCTGGGCAAAAGTCCCCTGTCCGGATAGGGTTGGGGATGGAGACTCTAAGCGATCACCCAGTGCAAATATCAATACTATGGAAATAGGTCTCGATCAATGACACATGTAAAACCCAGTGGAATTGCACTGGCTAAGGGAGGGGTTGGGGAAGGGGAGAGAAAGAACATGAATCATGTAGGCATGGGAAATATTCTAAATCAATTAATTAAATAATATTTTCCAAAACTTAAAAAAAGTCCCTGTTCCCCTGATGACAACAACTGTCCAGAGATGCACAGGGACCATGAATGGTTATGATTCAGTTGTTTTGAGCGTATTCTGACAATAGAGTGTTTCAGGAATTTGGGTTTCTCTTTGGATTGTCTAGCAGCTTTGGAAGTGGTCTTAATTAAATTCTTGGGGGCAACCAGAGGGCTTAGTAGGTAGAGCTCTTGGTTTAGAGTCTGGAAGACTCACTAATTGTTTGACCCTGGGCAAGTCACTTCACCTTTGTTTACCACTGGCGAAGGAAATGAGAAATCACTCCAGTATCTTTGCCAAGGAAACCCCCTGGATAACAATGGCATGTTGAACAAGACGTTGCAAGGAAGGGAATAAGCATTTGTTAAGTACCTGGCACTGTGCTAAGTGGTTTTTACAAACATTATCTCATTTGATTTTCACAGGAACTTTAAGAGGTAGATGCCATCATTATCCCCATTTTATAATTGAAGAGACTGAGGCAGGCCTGTTCAATGGCTTGCCACAACTTAGGACAGTGTCTATTACATGGTATGTCATTGAATGTTGACCATAGCCAATTTGAGCATTTGTTGCAAGGGTGAAAACTGTTCCCTAGACTTAGAATGGGTGGCTGATTTAAGAGGCGGTGGCCTCTCCTCACTGGTGTCAGGCTTTGCTGGGATGGTTTGTCAAAGCTGGCCTCTGTGACTTTTGGAGTCAAATCTGTGGGATTTGCTTCCTTTTTTGCTGATTTTTAGGCTCTGTATTTGTTCCCACTTTCCTTGTCACCCAACCTGTTCCCCTTTAAATAGACTGAGGTCCCTAGTGGATCAAAGGGAACCATAGGGAGTGGGGAATACCACTGGGGCATGCTGCAAACACTCAGGGCATACTTTGACTCACTGGTGAATCTGGTTGATGGCTCTGTTTCCAGCCCACGTTGGAGGTATCACTCCATGACTCTGGTTTTTCCTTTAAAAATAGCATTCACTTTGATGGGTCTCTAATGAAAGTAATTGTGAGTGACCCAGGTAATTTTGGTTCTAAGCAATGCTATCACTCTCTGAGATGCTGCTGCCAAATTTATGCAAGGAAAAAGGCACTCTCCCCAAATAAACCAATCCATCCGGAGCTGCGTCTCTTGGCGAGAGCCCCGTTAGAATAAGGTAGATGTTGGCTTGGGATCTTCATGAGTGCAGCCGTTCACTGACCACGTCTCATTCAGATCCACTGCTCCTGTGGATGGAGGGAAAACAGATCTGCAGGAAGATCTGGAAGTGTTTGCTGGGATGCTAGATTGGGAGCTCCAGGAGAACTGGGACGTCAGCTTATCAAACTGGCTATTCCACTCATTTTCCCTGTCTGGGCTCTGGATACTGTAGGCATATAAAGATCTGAATGAATGAATGAATGAATGAATGAATGAATGAATGAATGAATGAATGTCTTAAAGAGCTACTTTTGGGACTTGATTTTTTGGCTGTGCTATTTAAGGTCTCACCAGACACAGAACCTTCAGAGATGATGGCAGTAAATCTAACCTTCACTTTATAGATGAGGAAACTGAGACTCAGGAAGGAAAAGAAACTCACCTAACATCTCACAGCATATTGGAGATTTGCATTTATACACCCACCCCAAAGTGTAGTGATGGCTAGTATTTTCAAACTGGAAATGTCTCTTGGGCTTCCCAATCACTGCCTGCAGAAAAGGCTTGTCCATGCCAGATAAAGAGGGCTGCCCTTTCTTCTGGCCTCTTTCCTGGGGTGGGGTTGACAAGGGGGCTATTCATTCGCAATGCGCCTTTACAAAGTACAGAACTTTAGCTTAGAGATAAATATGACTCCTCAGTCTGTGATCTCCAGCTTCAGCATGGAGGATATCCTGAATGCTCCTCTGTGATTTGTCTTGAAGGAAAATAAAGAATCAGAGATACAAAGCGCCATCCCAAGCCAGCAGGAAATTCACATTTTTCCAAGGACAAGAGCCAGTGGAGTTGCTGAAATGTTAGTTCACTGCATCTTGATCTCATTCTGATTATTGTTCAGGGAAGGGGGAGAAGGGGAGGCTAAGGAAGTGTGGGAACTGATTTCTGAGTCTGAGCCTCTCTCAGGGAAAGGAAGAAAGAGCAGAAGATGGGTTGGGGCTGAAGCCCTAGCTTGTTTCTGTGCCATGGTGATGATCCTCCTCCCAGGTGCAGAGGGAGCATGGAATGTGAGCTGTGAAACCAAACAACTCCCATTAGCAAATGGTGACTATTGGTCCTTAAAGGAGATTTAAAAAAAGCCCAAGACTTAATTTAATGTCAGCAAGAATAGGAGAGTAAGGACAAAGTGCTTTCTTGTCTCAGCTGGTCTCATTTCAATACCTATTTCAATGAAGCCTAAATCAAATAAAGTACCAAAGTTGTATTTTAAACCAGGACTTTAGATCAATGCCAGAAGAATTTTTGAGAAAGAACAGACCAGGTCGAGGCAGGGCCAGCAGTGGGAGAAAGAGAGAGCAATTGATGAGGACCCAAGTTTTTCGGCACTTATTTAAAGATTATTGGATGAATGAGAGAGTTGGAGGTACTTTTGCAGACATTCCCTTGGCCTTAACCTTGACAGATCCGTAGGACAAATCCAGAAGGAGATTTTCAGTCTCTCGTGTTCTTGCAAACTTCTGCAGCTCCAAATAAAACAGATCACAGGAGATGATGAAATAATTAAAACCTATGCATTGGCCAATAGCAGAGGAGCCCATTGAGCCAGAGAAAGAAAGCAACAAACTCAAGAGTAAAAACTTGAATGCGACACTCTGTCTGTAAAAGGGTAACCAACTGCTCCAAACTCCCTGGAAAAGAAGATTCTTGAAGAAGGAACTGCCTTGATTTTGCCTTTGAACCCTGAGCAACTGGCCCAGGACCTGGGGCATGAGATGTCTCTGATGAATATCTGCTCAATTGAATTCAGATGACTGTACAATCAGTAAATGCAGACACTGAATCACGGGATGTCAGCGGTGGAGTGACCTCAAAGCCCTTCTGTTTCCTTCTCCAGCAATTCTGACAAGTGATGCTTCATCCTAGAGCAGCTGCTTGAAAACCCCTCGATCATGTGGAACTCGCTTCTTCTCAAGGATGCTAATTGTCCTGATGGACAGTGAAGCTGGAGGGCTTGTTTTTGATTCATGACAACCCTTAGCCCACTCCGTACTTTCTGATCACAATGTCATAATCCTAGTTCATGTCTTCATGACCTCCCACCTCAGTGGGACGACCATACCTCAGTGTCTCACTGCAGTGTCTCCCAGATTCACTCTCTGCTTCCCTTTGGCAGAGGTGTTTCCCAATATCTTTGGGTAAGATGCTCCCCTCAGACTCTGAGTCAGCATAAGCTGAGAGCATATTGCAACTATCAGGTGAGCCTGAGGACTGATGATAAGCCCAGTCCTTAGTGCCATATGCAAAGTGCTAGGCTGGTGTCATTCCTCTGTGGACATTGGAGCACGAACAGACATTCTCTGCCCACTTCTAATCTGCTAACCATGTGGTAAAGAGTCTCTCCTTTGACTGGATGAAGCTGTGTAGGCAGAATTCAACGTATACCCCAAACACACTAGTTGTCATCTTCCCTTCTATGTGTCCCATGAGAGAAGAGAGACAATACTGTGAGGGGAGAGACCTCCAACCCTCTTTGTCCTTGTCTAACAGGTAGGTGACAGCCATTTGGGAATGTTTGTCTCAGTTCTTGGCCTCATAGCACTGTGGGAGTTTGCAGGCGACTGACTATACCTCTGTGTGCTTTGAATGATCAGCAGAAGGAGCCACTGGTTTGGGAGAAGAGTCTATAGTGGATATACTCTGTAGTTCAGCTTTCAGGCCCTAAGGAGTTATTTTCAGAGCCCAGCCAAGTGGTAGCTGGGACAAAGCTTCTTCCATCAGGAGCAATGTTTATTCAAATGTGAGCTTGGTGGAACCAATGCCATCTGGAAACTGCCTTGTTCTATCCCATTATCCTCAAAGATTCATCTTCACATTTTCTGAAATATATCGTGGCATGGGTGTCCATGAGCTCTCATCAATCAGCAGATGATTTGGTGGGACTCATGACTAATGGCAATGGCCTTCATCTGAGATGACCCAAGGAAAGGATATGGGCTCAGACAGCCTGGGTCAGGACAAATACATCAATTCAAATACACCGAGTGGACCAGTAAGGATTAAGGAATGTCATGTAGTCAGATATCAAAGTGTGGTCTATCCTACTGAAAGGGGGAAAGGGGGCTAATTTTAAGAGTTGGACTGGATTATTTAAGAGTGTGGTCACCAGGAATTCATATTAATTCCACAAAGATTTATTTACAAAATGTAGAAAGAGTGAAGTGAGGTAAATCAGAGAGAGGATAGGATAAGATATCTGGCCTAAGCACTAAGTAATTTACTTACAGCCCCCAGCCCAACCTGGGCAAGGAGAGTTGGTTCTTAGCTCAAGCTGAGCTCAGCTTTGGCCTCAGCAAAGCCGAGGACCTGGGGAAAAACTCTCTCCAGAGGCTAGTTTCTCCTGAGTCTAGTTTCTTTAGAAAATATCCAGGAAAGTCATCAGCCCTTTCACTCATCACGTGTCAGTCCAATAGTCTCATCAGGAACAGGGTCTCAGGTCCAGTCAGCAGATTTCTCCTTCAGCCTCCACTCCAAAGAATGAAGCGTTAGTAGAACTCATAGGAAGTGACGGCTCCATTTAAAGACGCTTCTTTTGCATCACTTCCTGTGTCTTCCTCCACTTTTTGCGTGGACAAATCATAATCTAAAACCTTGCTTAGGACTGCCCAGGAGGCAGTCAGTCAATTCTGATTCATCACCCACTATTGCACACGTGGGTCACAGACCTCCCCCTTGATAATTAAGTGGGATGTTTACAGTTTTGGTGATTAGATCTAAAAAATGGGCAGATCTTCCCACTCAGCTTTAAGTTGGGTGTTCTAAAAATAGGCAGGGTTACAATTTTAATCTTCACAATTGGGAGAGTTCATTTTAATTTTCACAATATCAATGGCCTGACTTCAAGGAGTTTATATTTCACTCAAGTGATATAATCTAGACACTTAAAAAGTAAAGTCAAAATATCCAGAAAATTAAAAGGAAACTAATTTAAAGTGGTGAGGATAGTACCATGGGGGAGCCTTGGAGGATTGGTAGAGGGGGAGCCTTGTACAGATGAGGACACAACCTGTGCAAAGGCATAAAAGAGGGAAACATATAGTATCACGTGTGATCCTTACAATAAGGACATAAGAGAACCCAAATATTATGCTGATTTTTTTTATCCCACATGAATGCCAGTAGCAAAAAATAATAATATCCAAGTAGACAAATAACATCTTAAAGTGATCTTGCATATTTTTTGTATGGTTTCTCCTCTATTCAAATGTAACATTCTTGAGGCTGTTTTTGCTTTATCTTTGTAGTCCAAGAGCTTAGCCCAGTGCCTGGTTCTTAGCAAGAACTTCCTAAATGTTTTTATATAATTGTTTGATAGTTAACAAGAAACTATAAAATTCATTCTTACCTTTTAAACAGATTAACTTAAATACAACAACAAAATATTACCATTTGTTCAACATACCCTTCGGAGATGAGAATTTTATTTCCATAGATTTTTAGGGAATTCATGGCTCTGGGTAAAGTGTATATTTCTAATTTGGCTCTGTTTGGTTCATCCTGCCTCACTGATGGCTTCCATATTTCACTGTATCCCTTCTGTTGGTTGTTCTTTTTTATTATTTTATTTTTCCCCAATTAAATGTAAAAACAGTTTCCAACATTTTTCAAAGAATTTTGAGTCTCTAGTTCTCTCCCCACTCCCCCCACTGAGATGGTAAGCAGTTTCATAGATCTTGCATTTGAAATCTTGTAAAATATTTTCCCTTATTAATCCTTTAGTAGAAGGAAACTGGAACAAAAAAAAAACAAGAAAGAAAACTAAAAACTCTGGAAACAGATGGTATTTCTTATTATGAGTCCTTTGGGTCCCTGTATTGATGAGAACAGCTAAGTTACTCACTCTTGTTCATTGTACAGTATTCCTGTCACTGTGTACAATGTTCTGGTTCTTCTTCTTTCACTTTGCTTCAGTTTGTATTAGTCTTTCCAGGCTTTTGTGAGCTCCTCCTGCTCATCATTTCTTACAGTACGATCTAACATCCCTTTACAAAGATAAGCTGTAACTTACTTAGCCATTCTCCAATTGGCAGACATCCCCTCACTTTCCAATTATTTTCTCCCACAAAAAAGAGCTGCTTTGAGTATTTTTGTGTATATAGGTCCCCCCTTTCTTAAAATCTCTTTGGGATCCAATTCTAGTAACGGTATTGCTAGTCAAAGAGGATGTACTGTTTTATAGCCCTTTGGACATAGGTCCAAATTGTTCTCCAGAATGACTGAATCAGTTTACAACACCCTGAATAGTATCTCAAATTTCCCTTAAAAAAGCCCGTCCAAGTTTTGTCATTCTGTTTTTCTGTCATAATAGCCAATCTAATAGGTGTGGATTGGTACCTTAGAGTTGTCTTAATTGGTACTTCCTCTAATAGTAATTTAAACCATTTTTAGCTGGACTATAGAGAGCTTTAATAATTTTCAGATCATTTGACCATTTCGCAGTTGGGGATTGACATATTCATATACACTTGGCTCTGAGAAATGAAGCCTTTATTAGTAAGACTTGTAAAAATACAATATTATGATTACTGTGTATTATTTGGCATCCTGTTCCCCTGTTTCATTTCTGGCCACCACCTCCCCCAGTTTCACTCTTTTCTTGATGGTCTTCCATCACCAAAATAACTTTCTATGTTGATTGTTTTTGGTTATTGTTGTTTGCTCATTTTTCAGTCCTTTTCCCTTTATTTAATTAAAAAAACACTATTAAAATTCACATCTGTAACTGTGGTGAAGGGAACACCAAGCTTCAAATTCTATGTGCAACTGCCTTCAGAACTGACTCTGGGATTCCATCTGTTTTCAGTTCTTCCAAGGAGAGTTGAGTTTAATACTCTTATAGTCTGTGTTCTAGTCTCTGGAGTAACAGAAACACTTTTCTGCTTTGGAACTGTGAACATTGTCCCTTTCCCTGTGGCCACAAGCACTGGTGTGGGCTAGTGCTCCTCCTCACCCTGAGACCGCGCCTTGGGACTCGACCTCTGGATGAACAATGCAACAAGAGTCTTGCATGCAGAGCCAGCAAAGGGACTCTATAATCTCCGTCTGAGAAGCTGTCCATGCTCTTCACTGTGTATGGCTGAGAACTCCAGAAGCCTTTGCTACTGATTCAGCGCCGGTCTTCTAACTTGTTTTGGCCTGAAAAATTATTTCACTCTATCTCTTTGGGAGTTATGCTGTTCCAAAACTCATATTGAGGGAGTATGTCAAAGTTTTTTGGAGGATCACTTGGGAGCAATCAGGTGAGTCTATCTGGGTACTTCTTGATGGGTGCCATCTTGATTCCACTCCTACAAAAGTCTTTGATGTTGGTTGTTTCTTAAAGCTGACTGAAAGTTCACTGTATCTTTTTGGATGGACCAAGTGGTAGGGGATTGGGTGTCAGACTTGTGGTTTCTTTGGCATAGATGAAGAAGTTGCCTTTTTGGGTGCAGATTGGCATCCCCTCTCCAATCCCATTGCACAATTTATCCAATTGTCCATTGATCTTTGGGCAGATGTTTGTTTGGTTTTCCCCCTAGTTTTGTTATTTCCTATGTTTTATTTAGAAACACAAATGAGTGTTATGATATTACAGCTCTGTTTGAGGAGTTAAGTAACATAAAGTGATGCAAAATTAACCAGAATGTCCATATGATGCTGGGAACTTCTGGCATCTCAAAGGTGACCTAGTCTGGAATCATCCTCCCCATTGTCTCTTTACTGAATGTTATCGTAATATTGTATTGTATTGAATTATTATGTATGAATAAAGTTGCATAATATTACACATATTCAGGGGGCAGCTAGGTGGCTCAGTGGATAGTCAGGCCTAGAGAAAGGAGATCCTGGTTTCAAATCTGAACTCCAGGCCTTCCTAGTTGTGTGATCCTAGGCAAATTACTTAACTACCATTGCCTCGGCCTTCTTCAGTACTTGGTATTGATCTTAAGAAGGAAGATAAGGGATCTAAAAAATATTGAACATACATATTTATTGGGAATTTCCTCACCCACATACACATTGCATCCAATCAGTAGAATATAAGCTCTCCAGGGTTAGGCTCCATTTTGTATCACCAAGTGTACTTACAGCACATCTCCTTGGACATAATCTGTGCTTAATAAATATTTGTTCAATTCAATTAGTTACGTATTTTTATCCAGTATCAGAAAAATGTGATAATATATTATAATACAATTTGGCAACAGGCAGGATTCACCATCTTTTATAGCTTTTTCTCTTAATCTCCCCACCCTACATATACACACATATAATTCCTTTTTAGGGTTATCCATTTGTTCATTCATAATCATTTTAATGACTTCATTTCTACTAGCTAACCCAGGGACATTCTGACTGGTGTGCTATTAAGTCCCGAAATTAATTTGTTTAATATCACCACCTTTTCTTTGTTGACTTAATATCGTCATGTATAGTGTCCACTTTTAAAAAATAAAGCTGTTACCTTCCATCTAAGCATTACTACTCTGTATTTGGTGCCAAGGCAGAAGAGTGGGAAGGGCTAGGTAATGAGGGTTGGGGTCACACAGTTAGGCAGGATCCAAGGTCAGATCTGAACCAGGGACTTCCCACCTCTAGACCTGGCTTTCAATCCACCGAGACCCTTCGCTGCTCCTATACTTTCTCAAATATTATAAGTTCTTACACAGATGAGAATATATCTTTTTTTTCCAAACACTGATCTTTATCAAAAACTTTTTTATCATATTTTTCATTCAGTTCCCAGAGTTTCTTCTGTTGCCATATCTTTTTATATAAAAAACCACCTTACCTTCTGTCCTAATAACAACTCTAAAATAGAAGGGCAAGGGCTAGGCAAATGGGATTAAGTGACTTGCCCAGAGTCAAACAGCTAGGAAGAATCTGATGCCACATCTGACCTCTCCACTGCAGGCTTTGCTCTCTCTCCACTATGCCATCCGGCTGCCCTGCTCTGTCTTCTTAATATATACTGTAACACACCAACTCTGCAGCTCTATTCTTTACCTATCTGGTCTCTGTTGATTAAGGTATACTTTGCCAAAGCCACGTTATAGTTATTGAGCCTATTCCCCCAAGGTTCATCATTCTGATGAATTTGGGTCAATTCTATTTCACTGGGTTCATTCTCTTTCATCTAGTTTGTTGCCCATACTTTGATCATAGACATCTGATACAGGCTGTTTTGTCGTAGGGCACTTGCTTTGATTTTTCCTCTTGGGATTTTTTGGATCTCTTTTCCACTATTAATGGAATCATAGAAATTGATGGCTAAATAGGACCTCAGTGGCCATGTAGTCTAATCCATACAAGAAGGGCTCCCCACTCTAAAATATCTCACAGTTGGTCATTTGTCCTCGACCACTCTTCTTCCTATAATGCGGCTCCTTTATATCTAGCTTGGTACACTTGGTTCCTACCTCTGTCCTTTCAACTTCAAGTACTTTGGTTAGACTTGCAGTACTGCAGAGAAAAGTATTTTATTGTCTCGAAATGTTAGTTTATTCCATAGAATGGGTTGAAGGCTCAAAAATGCCAACTTTATCCCTTATTCTCCATTTTTTCTTTGGATTTTATGATTATTAACATTTCATTCTATATTCAATACAAGATCATCATTCATGGCAGCATGAATCAGTGTAAATGGGCAGCAATCTTCATGCTTGTTTGGTTTTGAGAGATTTTCTATCAAATCCAAAAAATGTTTTTGGAAGATGTTAGATATCGATACTGTTAATATTGCTTGCGGATCCCTCAGCAGGAATCACCAGTATCCACTTTTAACCTTTTCCATTCTTTGACTCATGAAATTATCTCTCTCTCTCTCTCTGTTGATGGTTCCTATGGACTCATATCATCATTCCATGAAAAGAAAAGCATTGCTTCCTTTTGTGGGAAGAATCACGTCTACTTCATTGCTTGGTGGGATTCTTCAGAAACATATTTATGGGCAGAAAAGAGCAAGAATTTCCAAGATTGAACACGTATGAATGAGTTATGATGGGCACACCTTCTGGAACATCAACATTGCTGAGATTGTCGATTCATTTAAATGTTGATGCACGCTGTGTCATTCTGATTATTGTGTTAGCGATGCAGCATCCTTGACTTCCTGATATGTTTCCTACTTGATCCTCGTGAATTTTTATATCAGTATAAGTGATTATGGATAACACCCTAGATATTTATTTAATATATTAACTTCTTAATTTCTTTTTCTATCTTATCTTTGCCATAATTGGATTTTGGAGCCATGTTTACTTCATAAGAAATGACATTAGATCAAATGCCATTGCATTTGATTTTAAAACAGAGTTTATACAGTATATGGACTATTTGTTCTATGGATGTTTGTTAAAATTCACATGTGAACATTTCTGTTCTTGCTCTCTTTTTACAGGTCAGCTCCTTAATGGACTGTTTAAACTCTGCATGAAATTGATTTATTTCAGTTATATATTTCTTGTTTTGTCAGGGTGGATGGTTTATAGTTTGTAGGCATTCATCCATATCTTTTATTTTCTCAGTTTTGTTGGCATATAGTTCAGTGTAATAATTTATTTTGCGTTCATTTCCCCTCCTCTTTTTGATTAAATTCCTAATTCTTTGTAAGTTTTATTGGTCTTTTCAAATAATCAGCTCTTTGCTTTATCTAGTAGAGAGGAGCCACGCGATGTATGGAGATAGAACTGTTTTAAAATAATCTACAGGGAATAAGCAGCCAGAACTTGCATCCTCTGTATGGTGAGTGACCATCAAGATATGACCTGTAGAAAATCGCCTTGGAAGCGTTGCCCATTCTCTCCTCTTATTTTCTTCACCTATACCCTTGAAGCTTATACAAATTAGCAATCCGTATATCAAGGGCCATTTATGAGATATCTGCTATGTGCCAGGCGTCATTGTGGATGCTGGGGATGAAAATCCCCCAAATAAACCAGATCTTATTCTCGCAGTGTTCACATCCTACTGGAGAAGACGTGTGTACATGTGAATGTCATGCCTTGCTATTGTAATCAGCTCCTTTTAAGGCTGGGGCAATATAATGCTTCACAAGGTCCCCATGGCTCTCCCCTTAACTATTCCACAGTTCTATTAAATGAAACATTAGGAGAGTAATCACAATTATTCTAAGCCCCCAGATAGAAAAATTACCAAGACTTAGGCAGAGATTTGGCTCGAAACTTAAATACATTTGTATTTATCTCCTGCTGATCTCTGGCCTCTCTGTTGTTGAGGCAAATTCCATGTTGCCAGGAGCATTTGGCAAAGGAGTAGCTGAGTATATTACAACATCTGTTAATGCAGAGTAAGTGGGAGGGGAAATTGAGGAAAGACACTCTTTCTCTGGAGACTCCTTTCAGTCCTTGAAGAGGTAGTACAAGTGGTGACATCAGGCTGGGCCGTCTGCTAGAACATGTCTGTAGGGCTGGGCGTTCTCCTTTGTCTAGGAGAATGGGAGATTGGCCTTTGGATTTGGTCTTCAATCTCAGCATTGCCTCAACATTCATTCTGTTAGTCTGTACATTGTTCTGTCGGCTTTATAAATCACACTTCCCTTTTCCATGAAATTTATCTCTGTTTGAATGTGTGAGAGCACACGCGTGTATATTATGATGTCACTGATTTTTGCCAGGATTCATGCAAATTAGGTCTGTGGTGTGTGTCATTCCTGGAACACAGTCTAAATCTAATAAACATCTATGGATTGATTGACATTTTCCCTTTCCCCTTAGCTACTTGTAGGATCTCTTCCTCGTCTTTGTCCTTCTGAAGTTCAGCAGAGAGAATGATACATTTGAGCATTTTGAAACCCGAGTTCTAGTTTGAATGGAAGCTTATGAATTCTGTTCTCTTTTTTCTTATTTTTAATAGTTTGGGGAAATTTCCTTTATAGATGTCCTTTTTTCTCTCTGTTTTAAGGAAGTGTATTTGCTCTCAGTTTTTCTCTCCCCGAGATCTTCTCCAATTGCATTAATTTGGCCTGTAAACCTACTTTTTCCAGTTAAAAAACTTTCTTGGGATTTCTTTTTCTCCCTTCTCTATGTTGTTGTGGTTGTTTTTCTATTGTACTCTCTAGCATAATTATCGTACTTATCATTTAATCCATTCTTTGTAGAAGTCTTCATAAATGTTTGTAAGTTGATTTATCATCATGGTTTTGTGAAATTTTTTACTCCCAGTTACCTCCTTATTTAATTGCACTATATTTTAGTCAATTCCACTTCTTTCTTTAAATTATTCAATATATTGATTATTCATATCATTTTGTATTGGAAAAAAGCTTCAGTTCCTGTGCTCTGTTGATCAGTGAATTTCTCTCTCGCACTTTTGCATCAGTTTAAAAAAGTTTCCGCATTTTTGTGGGAGTGTTCCTTTGGGTTATCCATTCAGTTAAAGTATCTTCAGCATTTATTTTTGAAGACTTCTGGTGGTTTTTCCATATTTTTACTATAATTTTTAAGGGGCAAACGAGCATACAGAGCAGCCAATCTTCCTTGCCTCTTCCCCCCATCAGCTTTCCCATCAGTACTTGTCATCATGGTCGCAATAAGCATCCCAAAGCACAGATACGGCTGCATTAGTTCTTGGTGTCATCTTGACAGAGGACACAGAGCTGCATTTGACAAATGTGTCCGAAGGATCGGAAGGAAAAGAAGCTGGAGATGAAAGGGCAATAAGAGGCCCCTGTAAACTCACAAGGAAATAGTCAACAGAGCGAGGGCTAATGAAGGGCTGCCCTAGACTAGGTGGCAGTAATGGGCTGGTGAGAAGGGGATGGATCGGAGAGGTCCTTCCGAGGTAGAAGGGACTGATTGGACCTAGGGAGGTGAGGGAGGGAATGTGCCTACCTGGCCAACAGTAAATGGTGCAGCATTGTGATAATGATGACCATGACGGACTGCAATGTCAATAAAGACAATTAGGCCATTAGATCTCCATCAGCTTAATAAGATGCACCTGAGCTTGCAGAGAAGGAAGGTGGTGATTAGGCAACAGATGTATTTGGCTTCAGGGGGAATATGACTCACCCTTGTCCTCTCTGGGGACTAACACTGGTGATCTCCCATATCATCCGCGTCTGTCTTAATGATGGTGTTACACTCCAGTCGCTGTGTGCCAAAGACGCAAGATCATCTTTGTGCTCAGGTGGATCCAGCCAGAGCCTCCCTCTCCGTTCAAGCCATCCCACTCAGACCGGTGGGGAAGCAGAAATGCGCAGAGAGCAAGCCTTTTCCTCTTTATTCAGGTCCTGCCTCTCTTAGAAATGCTCCACTGCCTCCAATCAGCCTCAGATGAAGGTCAGGAGCCTCAAAAGGGAGCAACAGTTTAAAACAAAGTAGAGGAAGTCCCTCTGGCGACTGATGGCTCCACCTGATGTGAATCTATCTAGATCACCTTCTCACTCATCTCCCAGATGCCTGCAAAGCAAGGTGGGGAGTCACCGATACCCAGAGCTTTTGTCCTGGGGCCATTCGGTGGCCACAAGCTTTGCCTTAGCCCCAGACACCTGCCCTTCCCTAGTCTGGCAGCACCATCCTCCGGCAGGGAGCCCTGACACTCTTCCACTCCAATTCCCAGAACCCTTCAGGGCCAGGCATTGCCCAGGCTGAGGTCATCTGTGGAAGGACCTTTGTGGGGATGCTTAGACCATATAAAGTAGTTTTTGGCAACACACTTATGGGGTTGATACTCAAAATGTTCGAGTTTCTCTGTATGTGTAAAGCTATATTTGTGCATGTGCACGGGTTTAACTACATGTGTAGGTGCTTCTCCAGAGACAGAGTCCCAGAGGTGCTCCGGGCACACTTTATGTCACATCATCTCGGAACCTGTTGCTTTCTTTCCAGATAATGCAGGACCCGTGAAGGCAAACCTGGTATCCCTTGACCAGCCCTGGACCTAACAGGGACTGGACCTGTCCCAGCCACAGGGCTCATCCCCCTCAGACCTCCGGGTCTTCTTCCCCAAGTCCTTCTCTGTCCTGGCCCAGGCCCTGGTCAGAGATTTCAGCCCAGGGCTCAGAGTGCCTCTGAAGAAACATCAGGAGTACTCCTGGTTCTAGCATGTTTGGGGGTGCACTTCAGTCTGAACAGGGAGGCCATCCTCCCATCAGCTTCCTCCCTCCTTGTTCATCTCTTCCAGCTTTCACAAAGAACAAAACAGGAAACAACTTTCATACCCATTTAGGGGAGATTCCCATCATCCAGTTACTTCTGCCTCATCTCTTCCTTTTATTTTATTGTTTTCTAGAAACAGCTCTAAGAGAGAACAATGGGGGTCAAGTGACTTGCCCAGGGTCACCCAGCTAGGAAGGGTCTGAGGCCAGATTTGAACCCAAGACCTCCCATCTCTAGGCTTGGCTCTCCATCCAATGAGTCCCCCAGCTTCCCCCGTGCAGAGCCATCCTGTCTGCGCATCCCAGCCTGGGGCAGGAGAGCCCAGCTTCCTGAAGTTCTCCCCAGGCCTGACCCTCTGCCTTGTTAGCATAGGGGCACATGCACGTAAGGGTTCAAGTCTGGCTGCCCCCGCCCGACTGCGGACATCCCAGACACGCGTCCTTTCTGGGAGGGGGTTAAAACATTAGAAGGGGCAGATTTCTCTTCAGCGGGGAAAGTCTCCTGGTGGGCCCGCAAGCGTGCAGGAGTCTCAGAGGGGGCCCCGGGGCCCTCACCCGGCTCCATAAACTGCTGGAACGCTCTCAAACCCCCCCCCCCCCCCCCCCCCGCGTCTGGCCTCGCCAGCAGATGTTTCCGCACTTTCCTCCTAATATATTGCAGGGTTATTGCAAAGGTGTGAACAGACCCAGGGCTCCTCCCCATCCCGCAGGACATGGAGGCCTCGCCCAGCCCTAACTGGAAACATCCCCCTTGGCTCAGCCTCAGCACCTGCTCTGCACCCAGGGCTGCCTGGAACCCGCCCACAGGCGCAGGGAATAGCATCCTGGTCCTCACTTGGCTCCTTATTGTTCCCTTCTGTCCCTCCGGAAGCAGCAACTCTCCATTGAAAAGCGCACAGCAGCGGACCGGGGCAGGAGCTGGAGGGGCTGATGGGACGGCGGCGCAGTGGCGTTGCGGGGACTTCAGAGTCTCTTCATCATTTCTAGAACGTTTCGTTGAGCCGGCCGCCTTCTGGAGACGGAGATCTGCCCACTTTTCGAGCATGGCTCCCCTGTAAACAAAGGGAGGGATGAGGCTGAGCCCGGAGCAAATGCACCAGAATGGCGCTTGGGCGTCGCTCGCTCGGTTTGGGAAGGGCTTAGGGGGAGAGGAGTCACCCTTTGCTCAACAGTCAGCCTTTCAGCTAACTTGACAACCAGAAATGCTCTTCTCCTTCCCCCCTTTCCCAAGTGTCTCCAATGGCTTCCAAGGCTCCACTTCCCTGCCACCTCCTACAGGGAGCCTCTCGTGATCGCTGCCCCTCTGACTCTTCTGACGTTTCCTCATAAGCTTAGTGAGGATAGCATTCCCAGGTTAAACATCCCCTCCGCCATCTTGGCTGTCCTCTGTACACTCTCCACACGTGGCGTTCTCACTGCCCAAATGATCTTCTCATGACACTTCGTGTGTGTCTGTGCGTATATATCGATTATATGTACATCATATACACGTAAATGAGTTCGTTTTCCCCTCCCCCTCCCTAGAATGGCAGCGTCCTGGGGGCAGAGGCATTCTCATGGCTCTCTCCGGACTTCTGGCCGGCCCCTCCCCCTTGGAACCCGGAAGTGATCAGAACTCAGCTTCCTTCTTGGTGAGATGTGAGGGAGCGGAAGGAACAAGGAGGGTCCTGGAGGGCAGGCACTGGAGGAAAGGGCGGACGGGCCTGCATTGGGGGCCAGGCCCTTCAGGTGAACAAAGAGGGCTCCTTGCAGCGGCTCAGTGGCTCCTGCGCCAGAGAATGACTTACGGAAGGGAGGTCGACCAGTGCAGAAAGCCTGCTCCCTGACCCCTAGCGCTTCCTGTCACCTGGATGCCTGCCCGCGCCCTGACGTCTAGCCAAGCGGCCCGGAGGCCACTCTCCTCCGAGCCTCTTGTGAAATCCAGTTCCAAACGGGCACGAGAGGCGGCCTCCTGAGGAAGGCCCACGCACACTGGAAGACCCTGGGAGGAGGCACAAGAAATAGATGGCAGGGCTTTGGGGAAGCGCCATCTCTCTTTCCCAGTCGATCCAGAAACAAGAAGTGAAGACGGGGCCAGTGTTTCCTGGAGCCCAATTTTCTTTTTCTTCTTGGTCACTATTGGGCTCTGCTTTGTTGGAGGGCTCTAAGACAGCCTGGTGCAGCGGTTAGGGCGGACCAGAGAGCCGGGAAGGCTCAGGCCAGTGGTGGCTCCGAAGACCCTTGCCCCACCCAACAAATGGCAGCCCTCTGCAGAGAGAAGATGAAAAGAGTAGCTCTTGGAACCTGCGCGAAGGGAAGGCTCCCCAGAGACGCCTGGGAGGAGATCACATGGCTTGTGCTTTCCTGTCCAGTGCAGAGCCGCCGGGTCCCTCTCTGCTTTGAAGCCCTCTGGGAAGGAAAAGGAAATGCCTGTGCGAGCTTGTGTTGGGGCAGGATGCAGGGCCCAAAAGTGCGAAAAGGAGCAGAATCAAAGAGGACGAGTCATTGTCCAGGGTCGCTTTATTGCCCCCCTGGGGATGAAACCTGCACACACATCCGTGCTTCCCCCAGTGCCTCTCTGAACTCGCCTCCAAGAGGACTCATTTCTCTTACACACACGCACACACATACATGTACACACACGTGCACAGTCCTCAGGACAGAATGTCCTTTCCAGACTGAGCCCGTCATCCAAAAATAGCTCAGGGCTGAGAGCTGGAAAGGCCTTCCCGAGTTCCAATGGCTGGCAACGCTTCCCAGGGAGTTTAGAGCTTAGCCCTGGCGGCCACAATGCTCCTTCCCCATAGAAACTGTCAGAGGGTTCACAAACAATTGGCCCCAGGCGATGTCCAATGAGGGCCACGGTGGGCATGGGGGGTTGAGTCAGTCATATGGAATTGGGGTCAGAAGGGAGCTTGGGGGCCATCCGTCCCGAACCCTCCCCCACAGCAATCTCTCCCACACGTGTTCATGCTCTGGAGTGGCCGTGGATCTTGGGCCAAATCGACAGAGACATGTACGACCTGCGTTGTTTCCTGGACAAGACCCTCAGTTATTGAGCCTTGGTTTCCTCATCTGTAAGTAGGGCTGATAGTGGCTCCAGGATCTCAGGCGTCACCGTTACCTATAAGGGGGATGGTGGGACATTTTCTGACAAGGGATCACTGAGCCTTTGCTTCAGTATCCCCAGTGAGGGGGAGCCAGTTACCCCCCCCCCAAATGCCCATCCAGTTTAGGACGTCTTTCCTAAGCTCAACACTCAAGTTGTCTCTTCGCAACTTGGGTTCCTTCCCATGTGACGCAGAACCTCTTTGGATCCCGTGTCTGTGCCTTCTGGGTTTGTGTTCAGCCGAGCTGCTCAACACTCCGCTTTCTCTGGATCCTTGAGCAAAATGTGAAATTGGTCAGGGCTGCACACAAATCCCTGGGGCGTTCCTTGGGAGACCTCCTGCCATGTGGACATTGGTTCTGGGGTCTGGGCTCAAACAGAATCAGGCTAATCCTTCTTTCAAATGACACATCCTCAAAGGTTTGAACACAGCTATCATGTCCCTGGGCAGTCAGGTGGCATAGTAGATAGAGTGCTTGGCCTGGAGTCGGGAAGATTCAGCTTCCTGAGTTCAAATCCAGCTTCAGACACGTCTTAGCTGTGTGGCCCTGGACAAGTCACTTATCCCTATTTGCTGCAATTTCCTCATCTATAATATGAGCTGAGAAGAAACTGACAAACCACACCAATCTTCTTGTCAAGAAATCTGCTGCTGGGGTCATGACGAAACAGTTCAACAACAGAAATCTTGTCCCTGCTCAGTCTCCTCTTCTCCCTGACAAATATCCGCCCGGCTCTCACACGCTCGCTCCTTATAATAACGGCTCACAACGTGGCCTTTCCCTGCCTAACTCTCCTGTAGCATCACCCAAAAGACTTCGGAAGTGATCTGATCACGTCCTTCTGGAAGGTCTGGAGCCATTACCATCTCTCAGGCTTCCTTCAGCACAAGAGAACAGGCTTTCTCTGGCTTCCACATGGGGTCATAGATGGCTCCTTCCCTTTGTGCCTGTCCCCTCATTTTATGGAGAACACCAAAGCTCTGAAGCTGACTTGCTTTGGGTTGTGTGGCCAGTCAGTGCCTGATTTGAACCCAGATCTGACTCTAAGGCTAGTGCTATATCCAGGTCACAATGCTGACTCTAAATCGAATCTGTGGAGCACTGAGAACACCAGTGGTTTTTTCCACACAAGTTGATCCCCATTTGTGTCCCCAACATTTTATCTTATCTCCTGAAGCTGATTTTTTGACTCTAGAATACACCTTGACCTTTATCCCTTTGAAATGGTCTCTTCTTAGGTGGGATCAGACAGCCCAGCCTGGCAAGATCTTGGTGGGGCCCCAGAGTCATCATCACGCGTATTCGAGATTCCTTCCAGCTTTGCACAATCTAAATCTGTTAAGGATGCCAGTTAGACTTGTATCTAGGTCACTGATAAAAATGTTAAACAGTTCTGGGCCCCACTCGATCCCTGGGGCACCCCACTGGAGACCTCCTGCCAACCTGGCATTGGCCCCTTGATCTGCATTGGGGGCAGACCTAGGATCTGAATGGTCTCTCCTCTCCCTCTGCCCCTCCTCCCTCCTTTGGAATTGTCTATCTACTCTTGGAATTCCTTTTTTTCCCCTTTTTAATGAATATCTTACTAGGGTGGAGGAGGAAAATTTTCTATGTAAAACTAAATCGTACCCAGGAGGGAGGGCATACGGACATTTGTGACTAAGTATTCAGACACGGAAAGCCAGCTGGGATAGGGGTGCGAGGAAGATGACTGAACCATGGAGTTTGGAAACAGAAATCCACTTGAAAAAGAAAATCTCCCACAGGTTAGAAGTTCCTCAGTGAGAAAACAGAACACCAGCGTTTTGCTTTGCTTTTCTTTTTTAGAAGCAATATGTTTTTGAACAGTGGTGATCGTGAGCATTTCTAAATATGAAAGAGGGAGACTGATTTAATTAGGTCTAGAGGTAAAGGAAGTTGCTAGAGAAAATGTGTCAAGCCTTTGTTCTCCCACTGCCTCTCTCTCTCTCTCTCTCTCTCTCTCTCTCTCTCTCTCTCTCTCTCTCTCTCTCTCTCTCTCTCTCTCCCTCTCTCTCTCTTCTCTCTCTCTCTCTCTCTCTCTCTCTCTCTCTCTCTCTCTCTCTCTCTCTCTCTCTCTCTCTCTCTCTCCCTCTACCCCCCTCTCTTCCCCCCCTCTCCCTCCTCTTTCTCCCCCCACCCCCATTCAGTGATACTTTTGGACAGCATCAGAATGGTGGTTATGAATTTATCCTTATGAGAATCCCAGCTGTTGATCATGAAGTAACCATGGAGGAAGTGGGGAATGAGCTGGGGCAGGGGAGGAAGGCTAAGCGAGAGGGCTGGGTTCTGGATGGAACAAAGGAATTTCAATTCCTGATCCTCAAGCCAGTTCCTTGGAGCTCTTCAGCAAATGTGATCTCTGGGGATATTGGCCACAAGAGCAGTGATTGGCTGAGACTTGCCAAAGGAAATGGAGCTCTACAAGTTACTCTAACTATCAGGCAATGTTTGGATCAATTGTTCAGGCAGGCAGACAATTGAGGGCTTCTTACATGTCCGGCACTGTACTGGGTGCTGAGGATACAGAGAAGGCAGAACCTGGGTTCCCGCCCTCAAGGAAACCTTTTTCTAAAGATGGAGGAAGACAACATACAACTAAATGGGAACATGTTAGATGCACAGCGTAAGGGTGAGGTCATCTCAGCGAGAAGAGCCCCTGCCAGAAGGTGGGTGTCAGCTAAGTTTCCAAAGAGTATGGAGAAGCCAGGATGCAAATCAAGACAGGAGAGCATCCAGGATGGGGGAGAGCCAGAGCTAAGGCTTGCAGATGGGCCATGAAGCACTCTGGGTAAGAAGCAGAAAGTAGGACAGCATGGCTGCATGATAGGGTGAGTGGAGGCAGGAAAAGGATAAGAAGACTGGAAAGGTAGCAAAGGAGCACATCCATGCCAGAAGGCTGCTATTTGACTCTGGAGGTCATAGGGGGGCCTGGAATGTACTGAGTCTGGGCAGGAGCCAAGGGCAGTAACGATGGGGTTCAGCCTGCACTTTATGAAAATCACTTTGGTAGCTGAAAAGAAAACAGAGCGGGGTGGGGAGAAGGATGCGAGAGGACCAATAAGATGACGATGGAGTGAGCCAATGAGAGGTGAGAAAAGTCTGAGGTAGGGCAGCGATTTTGTGAGTGGAGAGAAGGGGCCATGGACTGACTAGAGAGCTGTAGAGGCAGAAATGGCGAGATGTGACCACAGGTTGGACACATGGTGGGAGAGCAAGGGAGGCCCTTGAGGGGTGATGTAGGATGAGATGGATCTAAGATGGAGGAGAGCTTGGAAGCCCCAAGCTACCATTTATTAGCCCAAGTGCCACATGCCAGAAGCACAAAATCTTCTGCTGTGAAGACCACTCTCCTTGGGAGACATCAGTGATCATATTTCCAGTGGATTCTATCATGAGAAGCAAGTGTCACCAGACATTCTCCAAGTAGTGGGTTGGGGTGTGGTAAACCAACATCAGACTCTTCTCCCAGACTCCCAAGTGGAAATTCCAAGGAATAGGCCTGGGGTTGAATAAATTTACTCACTCTAGAGCCCAGTGGTATGAAAGAGGGACATGGTGCCTTTCCATAAGAGCACTGGACTGAAATCCAGAAGGCCCGAGTTCTAGGCTTCCCACAATTATTTATTAGCTCTAGAGTGGAGGGCAGACAGCCCTGAAGTGATCCACCCCGAGTCCCACAGCTCATGGATTTCTGTGGCTGGACCCCAAGACCGATTTAGAATTCCTTTGGAGCAGTTCTCCTCCGTCTCCTACGCGCTGTTTCCTCTTGAAACTGATACAGCCCCTGACAGCTGTCTAAGGACAACTATGCATGGTTGTCTACCACGGTTTTCCATCCCTTCCCGAGGATCTGCACGACATGTTATCAGGCTGGGAGGGCTGGGGGGAGGCGGGGTCCTGGGGCTCCTGCTAGCCCGACTCTTCCTGTTGGGCCTCATTTTCTTCAATCAGTAACCAACAACCAATATCCCAGCAATCTGGGAGCATTCGGTAGCCAGGCTATTGCGATGGTGGCTCCTCCGGGCGCTGGAGCTTTTCCCTTCTGCCTTTGGAGCTACATTGTATTGGAGCTGAATAACACGGCTGCTTTTCCCAACACCCAGCCTCTGGGTGGCCCCGGCTTGTGTTCCCTCCCCGTTGGGTCTTTGGCACATGAATTCTGTGGGGCTGCCTGTGGTTTGGGTCATACCTAGTCTAGGGCCAGTCTGGCGACTCAAAAGGAGTGTCCTGGGGTGACTGCAGAAGAATGATGTTTCTGGATCATTTGGGGGTCCAGGAGGGGCTGTGATCTGCCCAGCTATAGGGTATTCCTACATGAGGAAACACGGGGTTCTTGTATTATTAAGATAAAGTGAGGATAGGAGGCAGAGAGGCAGGCCTAGAGATCAGAGGCCCTGAGTTCAAATCTGACCTCAGACACTTCCCAGCTGGGCGACCCTGGGCAAGTCACTTCATCCCCCTTGCCTAGTCCTTACCGCTCTGCTGCCACGGAACCAATACATAGCATTGATTCTAAGATGGAAGCTGAGGGTTTAAATGAAAATCAAATCAAATCAGTTGAGAAGGCAAAGAGAGGCACCAGAGATTTCAGGAGGCCGCCTTCTGGCCTGGCTTTCTCTGTGCTTACTTTGCTGTCTTCACTCTCTGTGCCCCCATTTCCTTCCTTGGGGGGGGGCTCCACGTGCCCTCCATGAAGCGCGAGCATCCTCTCCCCCCTCTGCCCACGTAGGAGGTCTCCTGCGCCAGACGCTGCCCTTCCCCTTCTCCCTTGGGAGTGACGCGGCACCCTGACCTTGGGTGACAGAACTCCCCAGAGAGCCCCTGGCCTGGCAGCTCCTCTAATCCGGGGGCGTGGCCTTCTTTTCTTATTTATTCTGGGAGGAGCAGCTGGACAAGGCGCCATCCATCCCTGAAGCCCGATTCCTCAGCAGCTGCTGTGGGCTTACGTGTGAGCACGTGTGTAGAAGGGTACATGTGTGTGCTAAGCGTGTGCACCCGCATGGGCACGCCCCTGGACACGTCGGGCGCTAATTCAGGCGGGGCCCCTCCTTCGTGCCTGCTGGAAGAGGGGGAGGGGCTCCCTTCCCCAAAAGGCAATTCTGCTAAGTAAACAAGCATCCGCGGACCAGGGCAGCGCGGAGGGGTACAAATTGGGCCCATGTGCAAACAGTAACCGGAGCAGAAGACAGGAGTTAAAGAGCTCATTGTTCCCAGCCCGACCCCGGGCCCACAAAGCCGTGCGTGTCAGGTTACATCTGTTAAAGCGATTCTCGTGCCAGCCCCGTATTTTAATTATAAATATATAAAAAAATTTAATAAGACGACATTCTGGGCTCGCTGAGTCTTTACAATGCTCGCCGGGGGTGGACTGGGCAGAGCGGCGTTCCATGTGCCCCAGACCAGTGCCAGCATCTAATGATTGAGAGTCTTCCTGTAATAAATTGGAAAAATCTGGTTTGCGAGAATGGATCCAAATCACTTGGCATTAGCGGGGTAATTTGTTACCTCGCTTCCTCTTGGAAACGAGCGGATTCCAAGGGGGCTGCAGGAGCCCCGAGAAAAAGGAATGGTGGACAAGTGGGACGCGCTGGCGAGGGAGTCTTTGCTTCCCTTTCTTCCTCCTTCCCACCTTGCCTCCCCCCCTTCCCTGTCCGCCCAGCCCCCTCCCCCCTCCCCACCCCACCCCACCCCCTCCTTTGCCGCTCACGGCTCCAGAGGAGACTTTCGGCAGCCAAAAAAGGAAAAGAGGCTGCCCAGGACAAAAGCCAGATCTAGAGCCACCTTCCCTGTACCTTTCCAAATCTCGAGGCTGCTTAATTATGATTAATTGCCACATGGATAATCAGATACAGTTTCAAAAGGTTGGAGATGACAGTCCAAGGACACGAGGGAAGAAGGAAGGTATGCCTTTGTTCGGAGAGAGCGAGGCAGGCCCTCCCTCGGCAGCCCCATAACCTTTACTGATTTTAGAAATTTCCAAACAGAATTAATACCATCAGGATATGCGGCCTCCGGGGGATTGGACTTCAACTGTACAATTTCTTCAGCTGTCAGGTTTTTCAGGCCTCCTGTCAATAACGCGATGTTGGGGTGCCCTTCTCCATGCATAAAGAGCCCTCTCCAGTTTCTGCCTTCTGTCTGCTTTCTGGGTGGTGTGACACGAGGAGAAGCACCCAGAAAAAAGAATAATAACAGCACTTAAGGAGCTTCCACTCTTGACTTAGCTGGATCAAATGTAATAGACCTCGGTCTTTTCTCCCGATTTCCTCTGCTTGTTTTAGAAAACACTGTGAAAAGTGCAGGAGATTTTGTCTTGCCAGCTCTTTCCTCCATTTAAAATCCCTTTGGCTAAGTCAGGGATCACAGGATGTCATTTGCAGCCCCACAGAAGTGCTGGGCCTCGTTCAGCTCCTATTACTAGAAGTCAAATCCCTGGGTTCCCGGCGCCAGGGTTCCGGCTCTTGGCTCCGGGCCCAGCATTGTTTCCTTCATTACATTCCAGAGTGCCTCTCAGTCAGTTAATGTTTGCACTGGGAGGTCCAAATAGCCAGCAATCAGCACTGAACCTCGCTCGCTCTTTTTGTTGAGGACTGCAGGTTTCCAAAGCAAGGCTGCCTTGGAAGCAAACGACGCAGGTGGACCCGACCGCGATCATTTCCATTTTATTCCCAAACACTCATATTTGTGGCACTTTCGCCATGTGTCCTCGTAAAAGAGTTTGAGAAGACGTCTGGCTTTTTAAGACTTTGGAGGGGCTGGAATTGGTTTACCCACTGCAGGAAAGTCCTTTAAAAAAAGAAAGAGAAAAAAGTCCTCAATGGCATAAAAGCATTTTATCGGGGAAGGCTAACAGTCCATATATTGTGGGCCCTTGATACGTGTGCTGTTGTGGGAAATGACTTTCAAAACTGGATCAACTAATTTGATCCAGATCCAAGCCCCTAACATTTAATTAAACCCCATCTTTGGGATGGACTCAACAGGGTCCGATTGTTCGAGCAAATGGAATGTACCCAGTACCTTGGATTGGAGTCCTGATGATGCTGCCAAGATGGCAGTCACTCCCTCGTCCTACCACTGGGCCCCTCGTAGCATGGCATTTCACACATGAATTCATGCCCAATCAGAGCGGAGGGCTGAGGAAGGATCGCTGGTCCTTTACATGCCTTTCTCGGTGAAATAGAACCACCATGTCATGAAGGAGGTCTCAGGCTCCCCAAGGAGTCCTGCTCGAGGAAACGGTATCCTCCACCTCAGTCATTACAACTCACTCTGCCCAGGCTCCCTGGGGAGACCCCACTTATGCACACACATCTTTTAAAAAGCCAATCTTCAGAGATTCCTCAGCCCCAGCGATCTGGTTAAAAGGGAAGCCGGGTTTGAATAGAATCCCTGGGGGAAGGTCCAGACTCCACAGACCTGGGAAATCCCAGCCTACCCTTGACTGGGGCCAAGAGGAGAGCTGGATCTCATGTGGACTAGCAAAGATGTATATGGACACAAACCTCTGGGGCTGATGTTCTCAATCTAGATACATAAGCAGAAAGGGAGGTGGAAAGAGAGGTATGTAGGTACACAGGTAGATAGACAGATAGATTAAATGGATAAATGGATGGATAGATAGATAGATAGATGGACAGACAGACGGACGGATGGATGGATGGATGGATGGATAGATAGATGCATGGATAGATGGATACATAGATAGAAAGATGGAAAAATGTACAGATAAACAGATAGATAAATAGACAGACAGACAGATAGATAGATAGATAGATAGATAGATAGATAGATAGATAGATAGATAGATAGATAGACGGACAGATGGATGGATGGATGGATGGATAGATAGATGCATGGATAGATGGATACATAGATAGAAAGATGGAAAAATGTACAGATAAACAGATAGATAAATAGACAGACAGACAGACAGACAGACAGATAGATAGATAGATAGATAGATAGATAGATAGATAGATAGATAGATAGATGGATGGATGGATAGATAGACAGATACATAGATATATAGAAAGATGGAAGAATGTACAGATAAACAGATAGATAAATAGACAGACAGACAGACAGATAAGCAGATAGATAGATGCATTGATCAATAGATGGATAGATAGATAAATGGATGGATAGATAGATAGATAATAGATGGATGGATGGATAGACAGACAGATATAGACAGACAGCTAGATAGACAGATAAATATATAGATACATACATAGATAGGCACACAGACAGACAAATAGATAGATAGATAGATAGATAGATAGATAGATAGATAGATAGATAGATGGATGGATAGATAGATAGACAGATACATAGATACATAGAAAGATGGAAGAATGTACAGATAAACAAAGATAAATAGACAGATAGACAGACAGACAGATAAGCAGATAGATAGATGCATTGATCAATAGATGGATAGATAGATAAATGGATGGATAGATAGATAGATAGATAGATAGATAGATAGATAGATAGATAGATAGATAGACAGACAGATGGACAGATATAGACAGACAGATAGACATATAGATACATACATATATAGGCAGACAGACAGATAGATGATAGAGAGACAGATAGAGATAGACAGATAGACAGATGGACAGACAGATAGATACATAGATGGATGGATGGATGGGTAGAAGAATAGATAGATAGATGGATGAATAAGCAGACATAGATGGATAAATAGACAGATAGATGGATAGATAGACAGATGGATAGATACATAGATACATAGACAGAAAGATGGAAGAATGTACAGATAAACAGATAGATAAATAGACACATGCAGAGTAGATAGATACAAAAGATGGATGGATAGATAGTTGGATGGATAGATGGATGGATGGACAAAGAGATAGATGATAGATAGATACAAAGATAGAAAGATGGATGGATAGATGGATGGATAGATAGATAGATTGATAACAAGGTAGGCATTTAGATAGAGAGATGATGGCTGATATATAGATAGATGATATAGATAGATGGATGGATGGGTAGATAGGTAGATAGATATAGATAGATGATAGATACATACATGTGGAGCAATGGACAGAGCATAGAACCTGGAGTTAGGAAAACCCGAGTTCAAATTTCAGCTCAGACACTTACTCTCTTTGTGACCATGGGCCAGTCACTTAACCTCTGTTGGTCCTCTTCATCTGTAAAATTGGAATACTAATAGCATCTACCTCCCAGAGTTGTTGTGAGGATCAAATAAGAAATAATTGTGAAGTGCCTAGCCCAGTGCCTCACTCCAGAAACAGTAGCTGTGATTATTTGCTATAGATCTCTAAGTGCAGATAAACACAGGATATATATTTGTAGAGGTTTGTGTTATTAACCTGAATATTTTTGCTGCAGAGGACTCCTTGTCAAGTCCACAAGTAGTTATGAAGAGCCTCCTATATTCCAGACACTGTGCCATGCCCTGGAGTTACAGAGAGAGGCCAAGTCAGAGCTTGCTTTTGCTATGTCTGTCTCATCTGAGCTAATGTGCCCATCCAAGGAGTGTCATGGTTCGAAGGTCAGCCATTCCCTGGGATGGTTGGTCAGGGTGTCTGAGGCCATGCTGAGGCTTTGTGGTCCTGAATTTTCTGCAGCTTTAGGTCTTTGCTGCCTGACATGTATTATACGGTCTTGGAGCTGAATTTCTGCATACAAACGGTATTGGGTCACGTATGGACTACATGACACAGTGGAGAGAGTACTGGACCTGGAAAAGACAGGAAAAGTTTCAGGGTAATATGCTGACTTCCCAAGGATTTGGGCATCCAAACTTCTTTGGCGCACACTGTCAGTGATGCTGAAGAGCCTGAAATGCCACCCTCTCTACATTTGCATCCACATGTATTTACTGTCTTAGAAAATCAATAAATTATTTGTTAGGTGGGGGGAGGTGACATTTCGCTAATGCTGATTATCCCAGGGCTGGCTGGACAACCAAAAAGCACAAAGAACAAAGAGCTAATGAGATCGCCTTCATATCCCTATCCCCTGGGCCAGAGTCAACAGGATGCCAGACTAGCAGCCCAGTCTTGGGTTCTAGCCCAGTATGATCACACTCTTTCACTGTGTAACCAGGAAAAGCCACTTGGGCTCCCTAGGTCTCAGGTCCCTCCCCCCCAAATAAGGAGGTGGGGATAGAGAGTGTCCAAGGACCTGTATTCAAATCCTGCCTCTATTCTTTTCTGCCTGCATGAGATGGTGACTTCTGCATTAATACTAGATACATATATATAAAACCAAAGGGGTTGGAATCAGTGATTCCCAACATCTCTTCCATCTCCAAATCAGCCCTGTCTCTAGAAGCTGCACAGTCATTTCCAGCCTGGCATTCTGGGTGCTCAGGTGGCTCACCTGCACTTTCCACCTTTGCTCACTGATGCCTTGAGTGAGATTCAGTGTCTGAAATGTCTCCAAGACAGCTCTCACTCTGACATATGGATCTCAGCTGACTTTTCCTATTGCCAAACAATTATTGCCGAGGCTTCACCTTCATTTGGGAGGGGCAGGTCAAATTTAAACAAGCTAAAAATGAGGACAAAGTGAAGCAAGGAATAAAGAAGTGAAACCCCAGATAAACATGGAGATGATAAATAGATAAACAGACATAGATGTGCTCCCAAGATAAGCAGATAACTGAATGACTAAATAAGTGGATCAATCATCTGAAATATACAACTACAATAGCAACAACAAACTAATCGAGGAAATTGAGGTGGTAATTTTGCCAAGTTCTTCCGATGTCTGTGACGTAGCCTTTAGCACACGGGGTCCTAATGCTTAAACTGGCACCTGTTGGGGGACTCTGGGTTCCGAAAAGAAGAACTGCAATACTGAAGAACAGAGATGCGATGGAAGGCTGGGTCTAAGGTTCTCATCCCTGGTTAATCACCTTCCCTGATTCACTTTCTGAATCCATGACACAGTGGCCAGAGCCAGTCTCTGAGTCTGGACAACCTTGGTTCAAGTCTTTACACAGACTGCTTATGAGACCCTGGGCAAGTCACTTAAACTTGCACTGTTCCAGAGCCACCATGAACACCAGAATTGGTAGAATTCTTATTGACTCACATCAGTGAAGGGCTTTTTCACAACAGGAGTGCACTACTTTGATGGACTTCTATATGCTAACTCTTCCTACCCCTACCCAGGAGCCTAGTTCCCAAGGACCAGTCCCTTGCATTGTGCATTTTAAGAGCAATTGCCATCCTAGTCATCTATTACCTATTATCCAGATGCCATTAAAAATAATCTTACCTTCTATCTTGGAATCAATCCTGTGTATTGGTTCCAAGGCAAGAGGGATGTACAGTGGGGGTTAAGTGACTTTCCCAGGGTCACACAGCTAGGAAGTGTCTGAGGGCAGATCTGAACCGAGGATCTCCTATCTCTAGGACTGACTGACTCTCAAGCCACTGAGCAATCCAGCTACTCCCTAGATGCCATTTTTCTATTTCCTAGTTTTCCAAACTCCCTTTTGTGAGCTTCCTTGTATTGAGATATGGTGGATGGGGCTCAGACTTAGGAGGTCCAGTTCTGCTCCTCACTTCCTGCCCGACCTGGAGTATATCAATTCCTCCTTTGGGACCTCAGTTTCCTCTTCTGAGGAAGAAATCAAGTTGAACTAGGACTCTTTCAGCTCTCCATCTGTGACCCTCTGATTCCAAGAAATGCACATTAGGAGCTGAAGCCAGGTGGCTTTTCCTCTTCCCTTTGTGCAGTGTTGGAGGACGGATTGCTACTCGATACTCTAAAGCTGTAGCCAGAATGGAAGACTAGTTCAGACTATGCCTCCCAGATCCATGAAGCACCTACTGAGCGCCATGTGCCAGGGATACAAATGAGAAACACAAAGCCCTTTTCTCGAGGAGCTTCCTGCAGGGGTGTCCCAGTGAGGGGGAAAGAACAGCTCAATAAATGCAAAATGTCTGCCAAGGAAACACCCAGGAACTTCAGGAGGGAAGTAAGGAGAGAGCTAGGAGTGACTCCCCCAAAACCCAACCCCGAGATCAGATGGGAAAACTCTGCCGATGTGTGTGCGTGCTCAGTCTTCCACAGGATCTGGCAGATTCACCTCCTTTGTGTTTTTCATTTCCTGGTGGACCTCAGCATGAAAATTCATGTTTCCAGAAGTGGAAATTACCGAGGAGCTAGGAGGAGAGAAAAGGAGAAAAAGTCTTCAGGGGTCGCCAGGAGAAGAATGAGTCACCCCTCCAGAGAGGGCCTGTGCTTATACGCTTTCCAGACCCATCTGACATCCTCGAGAAATGAAGATGGTCTGGATATTGTTTGGTTCGAGATTGGACTCGGGGCCTGGGGAGTGTTTATGGGAAGCACACGGAACCTTTGGATGCCCACCAACACTAACAAACAGCGCAGCAAGTCCACATGGGGGGATTTTCTGTGCAAGAATCATTCGGTAAATTTGCAGCTTGGCTCGCTCCTCCATTTTGAGAATTTCCCTCTCTTCCAAGCCAAACTCAGGTTCCGCTTTTCCATCCAGCGCTGGAGAGGTCTAGAGGCCCAGTGAAGGTCAGAGGAGCCTCTCCCAAGGCTCTTTCCTGTCTTCGTACAATCATGGCCTGGTCCTCCTTGGCAGGCTGCTTTCCCTTTCAGGAGGGAAGCCAATCCTCAGAGGGAACGGGCCAAGCGGCGGGTGCCACGCACCACCCCCACCGCCACCATCTCCTTTGCAAACTCCCCTCCAGCATCCAAATCTGCACCCCCTTCTTCCAGAGAGGCGACTTCCAGGCCCTGCAGCCTCCCTCTTCCACCTGATACCTCCTGGCTCTTTCTGAGGGAATATTTAATTCCTAGCCTCAGGCTTCTTCTGTTCCTCAGTATAATCTGAGTTCTGTAAGGTAAAGGTTGGGGACTCCTGCATCCCAGGCAAGATTTCTCTCTGCCGGGAGAGGAAGGTGTCAGCCCTGGTGAGCTTCTTCCAGCCCCACCTGGGCTGTGGATGTGGAGGGAAGCATCCCCCAGGCTCCTGCAGCCGGTCCTCAGCATCTTCTGTGCCCTGCGGCTGCTCTGGCCCCTGACCCCAGAGGCTCGGGTCATCTCAGCTACCATCCCCGGACAGCTATCCAGGCCTCCATCCTGAGGGCTTTCCCTCTCCTTCCTTCCTCTCCCCGGGCATGTACCCTGCAAGATGCTGCCGCCTTCACCTGCATCCCCCCCAACCCCCACCCCTCCACTCTGGCCACAAACCCTCCTTGAATTTAAATCCATCCCTGAACCATCTTGTTTGGCCCGGGTCTAAAGAGAGACCCCCGAGGGGGAGAACCTCGCCCAAATCCAAACACCAGACCATGTCGGCAGTCAGCAATCGGCCCTACGTCCAGAGTGGCCACTCGAGTTACCTGGATGACCCCAGGAGGACTGAGGCAGGCTGGGACCAGGGATGAAGAGACGAGCAGGGAGGACTCAGGCAAAGGCCTGAAGGCAGGAACTATGGCAGCCTGGGGAGGGGCAGCCTTCCTACCCAGCTGTTGGGAACACCAGGACCCCATCCTGCAGGGCCTTCAGTGACCCTCCCCGTGACGCTGCTCTGAAAAGACAAGCACCAGCAGCAGCACAGAGGCAGGACAGCCCGTACAGAGGCCACGAGCAGCAGCACCAAGGTAGGATGGCCCGTACTGGGGCCACAAGCAGAAGCACAGAGCCAGGATGGCCCGTATGGAGACCACGAGCAGCAGGATGGCCCATATGGAGGTCACAAGCAGCAGCACAGAGGCAGGACGGCCTGTACAGAGGCCACGAGCAGCAGCACAGAGGCAGGACAGCCCATACGAAGGCCATGAGCCCCTGAACTCAGTCAGACCACCCTAGAGATACCCAGCTCAGCGCCTGTAGCTTTGCTCGTATCAATCATTGGGCACACATTGGGTGCCTACCATGCACCAGGCTCCGTATCCAAGTCTCTCTGTACTTGGGATTGCAGAAGACTGCTAGGCTAGAGCCCTGTACCAGATGACTCTGATGTTGGGTGCTTAGGAACCCTGACCAGGATGGGGGAGCTGTCAGGATCAGGAAGCTCAGAGGGTCTGAGGGCCATAGTGGACCCCTAGCTTCTGGCCCAGTGGTGCAGGCTAGTAGCCAGGAAGGTGCATGCACATGGATTATACGAAGTGAGGCCAAACGTCCAGAAGCAAAGACAGGGTCACTGGGCCCTCCTGGGCCCTGGCCTGGCCGGTTCAGTTGTGGGAGCTTTGTGGAGAAGCAGTCTAGGAGAAGGGACGGTGCCGGAGGAGGACCCTGGTGATGTGGAAGGGCCTCCAGGCCTGAAGAATCAGAGGAGACTTCGATGGCACCTCACGTGTTTGATGGGCTGGTAGAGGAGGAGGCATCGGAGGTTGTCCAGCAGGCCCAGAAGGCAGAATTAGGAGGACGAGGTGGAGTTTCAGAGTTAGCGATAGAAGGACAACAGCAGACAAAAGGAATTCCCCAGTGGCCGGAAGACCCTGCCTGGAGAAGCAATGGGGACGGAGAGGAGAGTGGCTGAGTGCTCATGGGCCGGGCCGGGGTCACAATTCTCTGGGCTGTGGGCCGGCCTGTCTGACGTCCCCTCTAGTCAAGACTCGGCGGCTCCTGGCATTGCCGGAGCCCTTCTGGCAGTGCCTCCAAGGACAGGAGGTCCCCTGGGGGCCACGAAGAGCCACGCCGTAGAGGAGGACTTTGCTGCGACTATCAGCCTTCACTGATCTCTGAAAACATGGCGCGCTTCAGCAGGGCCCAAAGAGAGCAAACTCCATCTCCGGGAGGGTGCCTTGCAGAAAGAGCTGAGGGAGCCTCCCTCCTGGCTAGCCTTGTTCGAAGCCGTCAGAGCTCTTTCCTAGGGCTGTGACGGCATGAGAACTGGGGCCAGGGTGGGTGGCACCGTTGTTCCATTCCCCTCCCTGCTCCCTAGGGACGCACCCTGTCCTCTTGCCCCGGGAGTCCCCCTAATCCCCTTTTTCTTTGTCCCCCCATCCCTTCTGCTCCCAGGAGCCAGGTAAAAGCTCACACAGATTTCCTGTGGATTCAGAAGCAAGAAAGACAACAAAAAGCCAGCAGATGCTGATTTCCCTGCTTAACTGCACTGATTTTCGAGTGTTTTCCAGCGTTTGTCTCCCAAGGCACCCACCTGACCTCTCCTGCTCTCCCAAATTCTCCCCATTGTGGCCCAAATGTCACCAATCACGTGAAGCTCTGTTGTAAATAAAGGAAGGCTCTTCGCCTCTGATCTTAACTCTTTCCTTCCCCAGGAGCATCTGTTAGTGTGTCTCCATTCAAGGCCCCTTCTGGAGCAGAAGGCTTTGTTTGCTCGCCTGCTTCCTTTTTAGGGTGATTCCATCCTCAGTTTCCTTGGGGCAATCTAAGATAAAACAGGAACACATTTCTTGGTACTCCATTCATTGGAAGAAGCAAAGGAAAGCCTGGGCTGGAACATGCAGGCAAAGTTCTTCCCCTGGATCCTGTGCATGGAGTGTGCTCTGATGCTCTTCACGGGCTGCCATTCTGTTCTGTGTTCTCAGGCCCCAAGGATGGAGCCAGTGGTGCTCCGCCATCTTCCAAGAGCTCTCCAGCAGCTCTAATGCCCAGCGATCTGAGTGGCTCCTCCCCGGCGTTTCCTGTTCCGGGTCCTACACTTTCTCAAAGAATCTTCATTCTGAGGCTCATCCCAGCCCTGCCCCTCTAGATTCCAAGACTGACTTCTGCTGCCGGGGCCCCAGCTGTGGCATTCCAGGTTCTGTGTTCCAAACTCCCTCCCAGCTTGGGAAGAACACATTTGAGACCCCTTTGACTTCTGTCCTGATTTTACTATCAGAAAAATATTGTTGGGAGCAGGAACTAGAGCGGAGTTCCAAGGGCAGTTAGTAGTTCCAAGTGAAGGCTAGCACGGTGCAATAAGCGGTACACCGAGGAAAGAAATATCTGCTGCAGGGTCCCATGTGTCTGCATTGTTTTTACCTTGATTCTTTCTCATCAGGGTGAATTAAATGTAATAACGACAACACCGTTTTGGGGTTTACAAAATGTTCTATTGCATTTTGTTGTCTCTGCCTCATAGTGTTCCCATGAGTTAGATGGGGAAAGGATTCTTATTCCCATTTCACAGATGAAGTAACTGAGTCAGAGAGCTGCTTAAAATCAAAAGAAGAGCAGATTTTGGAGGTGGGATTCCAAATGAGAAATTTCCTGAGTCGTCCCAACTTGACGTTTTGATTTGGTTCTCAGTTCCTCTCTCATAGCCCACTTCCTAGAAATAAGGAGGTTGGATTAGATAAGCTTTAATGTCCTTCTAGTCCTAAATATACAATCCTAGGATGATGGGAAGGCAAAGAAATATGGCTGTCATGTAGCAATTTGCTGACATAAATAGCTAAAACCACCATAGTTCTTTGGATTATTTCATTATGAATCTGGGTGAGGAAAATGATTTTACCTGACACAAAACACCCACTTATTTGACTCCATGATCAAAGTCAAAGCCAAACTGTGCCTTTGGAGATGTGCAAAGGTTGTTGGTTTATCTTTCTTTTCTTTTTTCTTTCCTTTCCTTTTCCTTTCCTTTCTTTTTTCTTTCCTTTCCTCTTCTTTTTTCTTTTCCTTTCCTTTCCTTTCTTTTCCTTTTCCTTTCTTTTCTTGCCCTTTACCCTTTTCTTTTCTCTTCTTTTCTTCCTTTTCTTTTTTCTCTCTTTCATTTTTTTTCTATAGCTTTTTTGCAAATCTGGAGGTGGCCCCAGGCATTTAGGGAGCTCCAAGATTGCTGAAGGGTATTTGATTCCTGAGACAGCATCATCTGATTACTGCCTCACTGAGAATTTAATATAACTTGGAGAATGTTTGGATAAAATTCTCTGGTGTGATTCTTGCTTGATGCCATGCTCCAGCTTGCCATGTCTCTCCTGAAGCTAAGATGCCCTGGCCAAAAAAATGGAATAAAATAATAGGTTATGTGTGTTTTTCTATGAAACACTCACAACAGCCAACATTCCTTCCTCACCTAAGACTTGCTGGATTTTCTCTCAACTGGCTTAGAGCTCCTGTTCAGTGTTTTTAATAGGAAAATTCTGTGAGCTGAGAAAATTCCTGCAGAGCAGAACTTCGCTGTGGAACAAACCACTGGGTTTTAATCTTGCCCTCCCCGGGACGATGGAGAGCTACACTCCTTTGTTACGGTACCATATGAACAATCTGGAAGCCAAATGAAAACTCATTAAGAAGGATTTTGAAGTTCTTCATTTTGTCTTACTTTGTTTGCAAGGAATCGGAGGAATCAGCTGGAATTTGAGGCCACAGGTATGCTGGAGGCCAGAGCAATTGGTAGAGCAGCCGGCACTGGCAGCAAAAGCCTGTCTCAGAGAGGAGGCAGGCTCTAGCCATAGGAACTCTTGCCATTATCATTTTTCCTTCAGTCTGCAGGAGATTTTCTCCCTCATTTTCTAGATTCTCAAAAAAACAGCCCACAGACGAATGCTCTGTTAAATCAAGCCCTATCACTCCTCCTTGTGTAAGACAATGGCTTTTGCTGTCATTACTGCTCGTCTTCATTTAGGCTAAAAGCAATTAGTCTAGATAAGCTGTTACCATGGTCTGAAAAACAAGGCAGTCACTATGTGGATCGTATCCAGATCCAAAGGGATGTGGATAAATGCAGAGACTGAGAGAAAGAGAGATCAAGAGAGAGTTAAGGAGATAGACATCCATGTTTTGGGTCAAGAGAGGCCCAGGTCTATCCAGGGTGTTAGCTTCCATTATGGAGGAGGACTTTCCCAAGGGTCAAGGCAAAGCAAGATGCCTTTGAGATGTTAAGATTCTGCTGTTGCTGGTGTTGCAGACACCATAATGGTCATCCCAAGAACCTTCGAATTTCCCAGGTTCGCAACACTGGAGCCATTCTTGAGTCTTCTTGAATGTTCATCAGCTACATCCTGCCAGTTACCCTCTTTTGTTGGCTTAATCTCCCCACTCCCTGCATCCGTCCCCTTCTTTTCTCCACACAGCCCCATTACTGCTCATATTGGGCATTTTAGTAGGATGGGGAATTGCCCAGCTCCCAGCCTTTCCTCCCTCTCCAATTCATCTTTTAAGCAGCTGCTGAAGTCATTTGCCTAATAATTGAGTCTAACTCTGTCACCCAGCAGTTCACAGTCCTTCAATGGCGTCCTATCAATTTAAGTTGCAAATTTCTCAGATTAACATTTACATCTTTCCAATCTGTCTTCAGCCTATTTTCTCAAACTTATTATGGAGGTCGTCTAGCCTTTCTTCCCTCTACCTTCCAAACCAATTACTCCATTTGCTTCTGACTAACGTCAGTCCAACATCTTCCACCATGATGCTTCTGCATGGCCGTGCCTGAAATAGATTCCCCACTCCCACAATGTATAAGCCCCAAGCTTTCTTCAGTCTCCACTCTATGTAACAGGCACATGACTGTCTCTCTGTCCATTCAGGCTTATGTTCAGGCCATGGATGGATGGACTTGAAGGCAGATAGGTAGGTTTGAGCTCCAGCTTTGCCATTTCCTATATGTACAACCATAGATCTATATCTCTACTGCTGTGTGCACTCGTGGCTTCTCAACCACTAATAATAATAACAATAATAATAATAATAATTCAGACACATACAAAATTGACACACATGCATACATTATGCTATTTTTACTAAGACACGTCAAGATTCATGTCGTGTATTAGATGTAGTCCAGGCCATTCATTTTTTCCAGGGAAAATTAAACCAGTTGCCAGTGACTTGCCCAAGGTGCCCTATGTGAAAAACAGCAGGATAAAGATTCAAGGCCAGATGTTGGATTCCAAATCCATTGTTCTCATGCACCTGTGTTTGTGTTCGCTCGTGTTTGTGTCGATGCATTAATATTACATGAGTATAAGTACCGAAAGATAGGAAAAGGAGGGGCTAAGTATTTGTTAAGTATTTTCTGTGTGTTAGGAGCTGCGCTAAATGCTTTATAAATATCTCCTTTGAGGCAGAGGAGGACAAGAAGGAAAGAGGGAGAGACAGACAGCCAAAGTCTGAGAGAGAAAGAGAGAGCCAGAGAGATACAGACAGACAGACAGACAGACAGACAGACAGACAGACAAAGAAAAGGACAGAGATAGAGATTGAGGAACAGGGACAGAGACAGAGGCAAGGAGGGGGCTTCCTGACAGAGTGGGAACAGTATTGGATCCGATTGCAGGAAGGTTCTCCTTCTGACTTTTGGGAGATTTGTGGCTTTTCTTCGCTTCTTTTCTGGGGCTCACTTTCCTTTACATTTGTCAAATGCAGAGGTTATAGTGGATTATCCCTTATATCCCTAAATCCAGAGAGGGGTGAAGGGTTCACCATTCTGTCTCTTGCCACATCCTTCTCTGGCTCCCTTGGGCTCCAAGACCTCTGATGGTAAAATGGTTGGTCTGAGGGAGGAGTGCCCAGGGCAATGGAACAAAGGGAAAGTGATTGGTGCAGACAGAGCCTGAACTCCCAACCTTGGTCTTATTAGAGCATAGTTCTAGTCAGTGATGTACTAATGCACATTTTTTTTTCTCAGTGGCGACTTCTTTGTGAGATCTATTTTATACCAATCACCCCAACCAATTACAATTCCCATCCAAGTGAGCAATCACTGATATATTGAGGGCAATCAGCCCAGGTGTCATGATTGGGTCAGGAATTTTCTATTGAGGGAGTCTATCACTGGCTATTGGAGGAAGCCAGAAAGGCCCTGATGTGTCCCCATGGGCCTATAAGTCATCTCAACTTGTTCTTGAAGGATATAATGATGACAGCATAGCCATGCTTGGGAGTGGCAGACATAGTTCAGGAGATGGAAGGTGGAATACTTTCACTTCATATTTTCCTCATCCCCAAGACTGTTCTTGGTGTCTGGAAGTCCAGAACAGTGCTCTTTGATTCTAACACTTCTCTGTCTCTTTTGTCACCTGGCCTCGTTACTCAAAACCAATGAGCTTTGTCCAGTTGACAAAGGGTCAAAGGATATGAGTACAGTTTTCAGACGAAGAAAGCAAAACTATCAATGATCATATGAAAAAATGTTCTTACTCCCTTTTGATGAGAAAAAATGCAAATTAAAACAACCCAGAGGTACCTCCTCCTACCTATCAGATTGGCCAATATGGCAGTAAAAGAAAATGAGAACTGTAGGAGGGAACTTGGCAAAATTGGGACATTAATGCATTGATGGTGGAATTGTGAATGGATCTAACCATTTTAGAGGACAATTGGGAACTGTGACCAAAGGGCTACAAATCAATGCCTACCTTTTGATCCAGTAATACCACTGCTCGGTCTATAATCCCAAAGAGATGAGAAGGACTTGTACAAAAACACTGATAGCTGCTCTTTTTTGTGGTGGCAAAGAATTGGAAACTGAGGGGAAGTCCATTAATTGGAGAATGGCTGAACAAATTGTGGTACATGATGGTGATGGAATATTATCATGCTGTAAGAAATGATGAACAAGATGATTTCAGAAAGAGCTGGAAAGACATCCGTGAACTGATGCTGAGTGAAATAAGCAGAACCAGGAGAACATTGTACACAGTAACAAACCGGGAGAGCATTTGTACATAGTAACAGCAATACTGTGGAATGATCAAATGTGATCGACTTAGCTGATCTCAGAAAGACAATGATCCAGGAAAATTCTGAGGACTTATGAAAAAGAATGCTACCCACCTTCTAAGAAAGAACCGTTGGAGTAGAAAAGCAGATGAAACAGATGATTAATCATTTCTTTATTTAGGTTTATGTTTGGGGGTTCTAGTTCTATAAGATTATTTACTTACAAAAATGAATAATATGGAAAAATGCTTTGCATCATGATACATGTATAACCCAGATTGAATTGCTTGTCAGCTCTGGGAGAAGGGAGGGAAGAAGGAAGGGGGGCAGTAGGGATCATACTTCAGAAAACTTAGTTAAAATTTGCTCTTACATGTAATAGGTAAAAATAAATGTAAAAAATAACCTTTGATTCTTTCTCTCTGAATTGATCTGTGACTTGAAACTCTGGATCTGCCCATTGCTAAAGTGTTCCTGAGCAATTAATGGACTATAATTATCCATAAGCAGATCCTTCATAAACCAGGAACCTTATGTTAGTAAGCCTGAAATATACTATATTTCAACAAAGCAACTATCTCCACAAGACGGTGCATTCTAAGAGAGAGAGAAACCATTATTATACAATTATAGAGTAGCATAAAATCTCCTAAACTGATTTAGACCAAGAATCCCAATTCAGACATTGACTTTGGTTTTAAAATAGTGAGCTTTTTGAGTATTCCCAGTCTCTTTCTTTATCTTAATATTGGCATTGAATAATATGAATGAATGTTGGGGAAAGCAAAAAAGATACAGAATGGTTTCCCTGTGTTTGAAAGCATTCGGCAGATTGGCCCATCGGGTAAGGTCAGCTATTTTTTCCGAAGTTGCCTCAAGACTAATATTATTCTAAGCACAAGGGTTTGGTGAAGAGGATGGGGTGGATGTTTGCAGAAGGAAGCAGAGCACTGACTTTGAAAGAATTCAATCCTGTTCAATTCAACAAACAATCTTTAAGCTCTGATATGGGTAAGTGCCCTTCCCCAGGCTCATCTGTTCCTAGTCTGTTGTAGCAAAGTCAGAGGACAGAGAGTGAAGAGGAAGCCTTGCTCTTACTCACTTGCAAACAGAGTCATTCTTCTACCCAGTGTTCCCAACCACTCATCCCTTTCCTTTCGAAAGCTTATGGCTTGAGATGGGCACATCTGTGACCACTTTCCCTCAGCCCTTGGAGCATTGAGCATGGCGGAGGAGACTGAGGTCCATAGCCTGACCCCAACAAAGGTCAAGGAGTTGGCCTCGGTTAGTTATAGTGCCTTGCCAGTCCACTGTCAAGATCGTCCAGGAGATTAGCCAAGTGAATGTGGATGAAACAGCACAAATCAAGGCTGTTTGGCCAACATTCAGAAAGCTTGTCCACTGAAGTTTGAGAAGGCTGGGAAGAGTCTTTGGGCAGGATTTACCAGATGCTCCCAGTAGCCCAGATGGGCTAATCATTTCTCTTGGCTCTCTCTCTAGGAAAGATCAGAAGGTAGCTTTGATGATGGTGTTAGAGAAACTGTAAGGTGAACACATTACCCAGGCTCCCCTTGTTCTCCAGAGGAAAATCTGTCCATAGCATCAGAGTGTTTAAAGTCAAAGGGCCAACAACCTCATTTTACAAAAGGGGAAGCAGAGTCAGCCTAAAGAGCTGAAGTTCCTTGCTCATCTATCATCACTCAGGGAGTAAGTGGCCAAGTTCATTAACTTCCCTTTGACTCAGTTTCTACATCTGAGAAATGGCAGGTAAATAATAACATGTAGCCCTTGCCTCTCAAGGCTAGAGGAACAATCAAATGAGGTGAAGACACACAAAGTACATTGGAAACTAGAGAGTGTGTAGTATCAGTGCCAACTCGTGTTATTTCCTCATCTTTGTAATGAAGGGCCTGGGCTAAAGAGTCCATTTTTCTCCCATTTTTGTCATGCTAGCATCCTTTGATTGTTTTTTTTAAACATTATTTTATTTAGTCATTTTCAAACATTATTCATTAGCAACAAAGATCATTTTCTTTTCCTCCCCCACTCCCTCCATCCCTCCCATTGGCGATGTGTGATTCCACTGGGTATCACATGTGTCCTTGATCTGAACTCATTTCCATGTTATTGGTTTTTGCATTAGGGTGTTCATTTAGAGTCTTTCCTCCATCATATCCCCTCCACCCCTGTAGTCAAGCTGTTGTCATTCCTTGGTGTTTTTACTCCCCCTGTTTGTCCTCTGCTTGAAAGTGGTGTTTTTTTCTCCTTGATCCCTGCAGGTTGTTCAGGGACATTGCATTACCACTAATGGAGAAGTCCATCACCTTCAATTGTACCACAATGTGTCAGTCTCTGTGTACAATGTTCTCCTGGTTCTGCTCATTTCACTCTGCATCAGTTCTTGGAGGTCGTTCCAGTTAGCATGGAATCCCTCCAGTTCACCATTCCTTTTAGCCCAATAGTATTCCATCACCAACAGATACCACAATGTGTTCAGCCATTCCCCAATTGAAGGGCATCCCCAAATTTTCCAATTTTTTGCCACCACAAAGAGCGCAGCTATGAATATTCTTGTACAAGTCTTTTTCCTTATTATCTCTTTGGGGTACAAACCCAGCAGTGCTATGGCTGGATCAAAGGGTAGATATTCTTTTGTCGCCCTTTGGACATAGTTCCAAATTGCCCTCCAGAATGGCTGGATCATTTCACAACCCCACCAGCAATGCATTAGTGTCCCTACTTTGCCACATCCTCTCCAACTCCTTTGATTGTTAAGGAGATTATAATCCAAGAAAGCAGGTAGGGGAAGATCAGTATATGAATAGCTCCGAGGTCCAGTGTGACCCAGTGGAGAGATCTGACCTCAAAGCCACCCAGACGTTGGCTCAAGTCCCAGTGCAGATTCATTCTGTGTCACTTTTTTCTGGGCACTTAACTCCTCTGTTCTCTAGGCAGGTCTCTTAGACTAGACATTGAAAAGAAGGGTTAACCTGCCATGGGAGACCAGCCCTCGTCATCTGAGAGGCCCTGAGATCAATCAAATCCCAGGTTCAATCCCAGCCCTGCAACCATCATAGATCATATGGTATAGACAAGATGATAGGGAGGAGACAGGGTCAAACCTGGAGTCTTCAAGTACCATTTCTGACACTTAGGTCACTGGTGCGACCCTGGGCAAATCAATCTACCTCTCTCCTGGGCAAGTCTGGAACACTACAATGTGCGGACTAGAAGCTGATCTGCTTAGGAATAGAGGAGAATGCTCTAAAAGGGAGGCCTTCAGAGTTCTGGATCGTGTGTGTGTGTATGTGTGTGTGTGTGTGTGTGTGTGTGTGTGTGTGTGAGAGAGAGAGAGAGTGTGTGCACATGTGTGTGAGTGTGTATATGTGTGAGTGTGAGTGTGTGTGTGAGAGAGAGTGTGTGAGTGTGAGTGTGTGTGCACATGTGTGTGAGTGTGTGTGCGTGCGTGTGTACAGCTAGGGTCCTGATTAGTGTAAATAATGACCCTCTGAAGTGGCCGTGTGTATTTGAACCATACTATTATAATTACGCAATGTATCGTTGGTTCTAATCAGATGGAATTTTAGGAGTGTGGAAACAAACAAGAGCTCCCTCAAAGGATTCATTATTTGCACTAATCTAGATGTGTGTAGTCCAGACATAGAAACATGTACTACACAAACATATATGCACATATTGACACACACACATATGAAGAAATATACAAGAGGCGAAATACCCTAATGATGAAAGAGCTGGCTTCAGGGGCTTCACCAGGATCTCCTAACAGCGATGAAGTCACAAGTCTGCAGGCTTCAGGGGTGCCACCTCTAGCACGGGCTCCTTGCTCAGGGTAGACTCAATGTGGTCCAGCTGCTCTCTTCCCGACTCATTGTTCTTTTTTTACAGCAATTAGTTTTTTTGGAGCCCCTCCTCCTCCTCACCCCATTGAAAGCATCACCCAACAAACAGTTATGTAATGCAGATTATGTCTTAAGTGCTTCCACTTCTCCATTCATTTTTTGGACGTGAACATTTGCAAGTTATTCTTTAATTATTAAACCTGCAGCTGTATATAATGTTCTCTTGGTTCTACTTGTTTCACTCTTCATTATATCATGGTTATTTTGAGGTTTTAGAAAACCCATCTGCTCATCATAACTTATGGTGCAGTAGCAATGTTCTGTCGCAATTATATACCACAATTTGTCTAGCCATTCCCGAACTCATGGCCATCCCTTCCATTTCCACTTCTTTGCCACCACAAAGAGAGCTGCTATCAATATTTTGGAACATACAGGTTCTTTTTCCCCGGTCTAGTTGGGAAATAGACCCAGAAATGGCATTGCTAGGTCTAAGGGGATACATATACACGGCTTTATAGCTCTCTGGGTGTAATTCCAAAATGTGCTTCAGAACAGTTGGATCGGTTCACAGTTCCACCAAAGATGTACGGTAGAAGCTGACTGTATTAGCTGTCCCCACTTTTCCAAGTCCCCTCCAACATTTTTCATTTTGCCCTTTTGTCATTTTAGTCAATCTGTTTTTAGTCAATCTGTTGGGTGGGAGATAATGCCTCACATTGTTTTGGTTTGTATTTCTTTAATCTGTAGTGATTTGGAGCATTTAAAAAACAGCTTTATTTTTTCCATCTGAAAATATCTTTTGTCATTTGAAGGATTGCTCTTATTCCTAAAATTTGAAAAAAGTTCTCTATATGTTTTAGATATGAGATCTCTATCTGAGAGACTGTACTTACATTTTTTCCTAATTTTCTGTTTTCCTTCTAATCTTGGCAACATTTGTTTTATTTATATAAAACTTTTCAATTTGATGTACACAAAATGATTCATTTTACATTTTACAGTACTCTCCATATCATTTACTCATAAATTCCTAAGCTATCCAGAAATCTGATAGGTAATAATATATGCCATTTTCTTCTAATTTGCTTATATCTCTTTTTACATCTAGATCATGTATCAATATTTTTACTTTCATAATTTTTTTCCAAATTACATGTCAATACACATTCTTAACATTTTCTGATATTTTGCAATTTATGTTCTTTCTCGCTCCTCTCTTTGTCTCTGTCTCTGTCTCTCTCTTCTCCACATCTTCTCCCTCCCCAAGAAGGCAGGTAATATGATACAGGTTATACATATATTATCATATATTACATATTTCCATGTCCATCATATTGTGAAAGAAGACACATATTGCTTATACTAGACAAAAATTCATGGAAGAAATAAAAAATGGTTTGTTTCAATTTTCATTCAGACTCTAGCTGTTCTTTTTGTGGTGGTGAATGTCCTTTTTTGTCTTGAGTCCCTTGGAGTTATCCTAGATTGTTTGATAATAGTTAAGCTATTCACAATTGATAACATATTATTATTATTATTGTGTACAATGTTTTCCTCACTTCACTTTGCCTAACTTTAAATGTCTTTCTGGGTTTTTTTTAATGATCTTGTTTGTCATTTCATATGGCACAATAGCATTCCATTACAATCATATACCACAACTTGTTCAGCCATTTCCCAATTGATGGACATCCCATTAGTTTCCATCCCATTAGTTTCTGGTTCTTTGCCACCACAAAAAAGAGTTCTTATAAATATTTTGGTACAAATAGGTTCTGTTTCCTATCCTTTATCTCTTTTGGATGCAAACCTAATAGTGGTATTGCTGGACCAAAGGGTATGTACAGTTTGATGGTCCTTTGGGCATGGTTCCAGATTGCTCTCCAGAATAGTTGCATCCGTTTGCAGTTCCACCAGCAGTGTATTAGTGTCCCATTTTTTTTCTACATCCCCTCTAGCATTCATTATTTTCCTTTTTGGTCATGTTAGCCAGTCATGTATAGTCAGGGAGTTTATGCACTCTTTGGAGAGTAGTTGGTTACAATGATGCATGTTGACTACAATGAAAAGATGGAGATATAAACATTTTTTTATTTCTTCCACTTCCATTTTGGAGCAAAGATGGCTTATGCTAATAATTCAGGTTGAAGTCATTAAGGTTATTTAAAGTTGTTTATTCTCATCTTTAATGTTCCACTTTGACAATTATTTTGACCCTTGTCTGGTCAGTGGTCTAATTCCTTAAGACAGTTCATTCTGACATGTTTACTCTCTCATTACCAGTAATTTTCTACATGTAAAGTGTGGCCAAATTCTTTTTATTTCCCTCCCTCCCTTCCTTCCTTCCTTCCATTCCTTCCTTCCTTCCTTCCTGCCTTCCTGCCTTCCTTCCTTCTTGCCTTCCTGCCTTCCCTCCTTCCTGCCTGCCTTCCTTCCTTCCTTCCTTCCTTCCTTCCTTCCTTCCTTCCTTCCTTCCTTCCTTCCTTCCTTCCTTCCTTCCTTCCTTCCTTCCTTCCTTCCTTCCTTCCTTTCTTCCTTCCTTCCTTCCTTCCTTCTTTCCTTCCTTCCTTCTTTCCTTCCTTCCTTCCTTCCTATCTATTGCTCTGTCTCTCTTTCTATCTCTCTCCTTTTATCCTTAAGGGAATGACTTCGATCCATATTCACCATTCCCAACAGCTCCCAACTTTACTACAAACAACACAATATATAGGCATGAAGAGACTTTGCCTTAGTCTATGGGTGAGTCTTTGCTGTGACCATCTTTCCATTGAGGATGCCAAACACGAAAGAATATTGTGGTTTGGTTTAGAGGATCTTTTCTAGCTTCTTTTTTTTTCTTTTCTAAAGAATATAACCAACAGTCCAATACAGCAGATGTTCACATATCCTCTGTCTCTGTCTCTGTCTCTGTCTCTGTCTCTGTCTCTCTCTCCTTTAGATAGGCAGACAGATAGACAGATTTGTTGTTGTTGTTCTGTTTCTTTCAGTCATGGCTGACTCTTCACGACCCTAGTGGGGTTTGCTTGGCAGAGACGCTGGAGTGGTTTTCCATTGCCTTCTCCAGCTCATTTTATAGATGAGGAAACTGACATAAGCAGGGTGAAGCGACTTTCTCAGAGTCACATTGCTAGTAAGTGAGGCCAGATTTGAACTGAAGAAGATGAGTCTTCCTGACATGAGGCTTCTACTCTATCCATCGAGCCCAAGAGATGGCCAATGGATAGAAATAAAGCTATATACTCATTAATTTAGATGTGCGTCTCTCACACCAGTGGCACTCTGGTTGATGTCTGGCGATGTTTACAGGTATCAGAATTTTAGAGAATAACAGTAAGATGATCCCTTTCTCCTATTTTAGGAAACTGATATTTTTTCTGGCAACTTCTTAAGTGTCCCCCCCCCCCCGACTTCAGTACTGGGTAATAAGTCTCTTTAGTGTTATTATAATGAATGAAGATGGGAAATGTGAGTGAACAGAGTGAATGATCCTGATCTGGGATCCTATTTGGCTAAGTTCAGTAAGGTGTTCTGGAGGTTAATTAACTCCATTGGGCCTTCTGGAAGCATTTGGGACCCAGGAGGGGGTAATTGCCAAAATCTCCCCCTTTCTTGAGTTCACACACCTTCCCATGGAGCCTCCATTGATACTCTGAATGAAACTCATATCCCTTCCCCAGAGAATCAGTCCAGGGGAGGATTCCAACATATTGCAGAAGAGTCTTGTTTGATTTTCCTTATGACTTCTTCTCCAGAATGTTTGTGGGAAGATAACTCATTTTAAGACTGGCATATCAGACTTGGGAATGTAGCACGTGCCTCCTGGCTGCTGGCTGCTACACGCTGCACACGTGCTCCCCTGCCTTCCTCATCAAACAGTTCAGATAAATTAAGGAAATAAATGAAAGATGATCTTCGTCTCTGTCCAAGGTCATTGTGATGTCATTCATACCCTACACCTGTCACATGTATTGCTCTGACCACCATTTTGAATATCTAAAAGGAAGTATTTGATATGATACTTTCTAGGAACTCTTCCTGTTATGCCTGTTCGTGGAGAGCAAAGACGAGGTTGATATTTTGAGCACAACCCATACAATATTCTTTATTTACAATGGCATATCTAACCCACTCAATGCCCTCTTTAGGGAAGAGAAACTCAAAAACCTGAGAGTTAAGAGAAGGTTATATATGAGGATATTGTGCATGACATTATTTTAGAAGTTTCTAAAACTGGTTTAGAATTCATGTCTGCTACTTCCTAACTTGAAAGCATCTAGAAGCACCATATCACACAGAGCACTGGGCCTAGAATTAGAAGGACCTGAGTTCAAATCTGGTCTCAGATATTTACTAGCTGTAGAACCCTGGGCAAGTCCCTTAATCTCTGTTTGCCTCAATTTCCTCATCCATAAAATAGGAATAATAATAGCACTTACCTTCCAGGGTTGTTGTAAGGATCGAATGAGATAATAATCGAGAAGGTCTTAGGATGATTTCTGTACATAGTAAACTAGCAATAGCTCTGTTAACCATTTTGGAATTATTTTTTTCTAGATTATGTGTTGATATAATTTTTAATCATCATTTTTTGACATTTCACTATCCATTTTCTCTTTCCCCCTCCCCAAGGTGGCAGTTAATATGATTGTCCATGTGTTATCATACAATACATATGTCCATGCTCATCATGTGGTGAAAAAAGACATAGTGCTTACACTAGAGAATGATTCATGGAGGAAATCAAGTGAAGAATGGCCATGCTTCAACTTGCATTCAAACTTTATTCTTACTATGATCGTGGATAACTTTCCTCTCCTCTCCTCTCCTCTCCTCTCCTCTCCTCTCCTCTCCTCTCCTCTCCTCTCCTCTCCTCTCCTCTCCTCTCCTCTCCTCTCCTCTCCTCTCCTCTCCTCTCCTCTCCTCTCCTC